>NC_142522.1:34443451-34585951 GCF_964205215.1 Stylophora pistillata
TTATTAACTAAATTAACCAGGAAATGATACTAACAAATTAATTAATATTAATAGTCCTACAAATCGAAAATTTTACTAAAAAGATAGGTCTTAAGCTCTGACTTATATGTCGCAAGTGATGTTGCCTGTCGTATGGTATCTGGGAGCTTGTTCCACAGGTAGGGCGTGACATAGTTTAATGACCTGCTTCCCTAAGTCTTAAGTTTAAACTTAGGCACTTGCAAGAACTGTTTGTTAGAAGAGCGTAGAGTTCTAGCTGGTGTGTACTGCACTAGCATGTACGATATATATTGAGGCGCCATGGCATTCAAGGCCTTCTATGTAAGTAGTAATATCTTGAAAGATATACGTTGTTTAACAGGTAGCCAATGAAGATCTATTAAGATTGGCGTAATTCTATCATAACCGCGAGTACGGGAGACTAAGCGCCCGGCAACGTTATGCACACGTTATGTACACTTAACGTGTTTAAAAAAAAACCTGAGTCTTTCTCTATGTATGTTTTTACAATTGCAGGCATTCTTATCAAGTAAAGGATTGATCCATCGTAATTTGGCAGCTCGTAACGTTCTCCTTAGTGAAAATAAAGTGGTGTAAATTTCTGATTTTAAACTCATGAGGCAAACCCATCGGAAAACGTTTACATACTTAAGAAAGGGGAAAAGATACCGGTGAAATGGATGGCGCCGGAAGCACTTTACAACAGTGAATATACAACCAAAAGTGATGTGCAAGTGTCTTGACGCCTGTTAGATGACTGGTTGTTACATATACCGTGGGGTGGTTGTGGTTAAAATTCACTTATCCCCCTATAGACCTCTGTAATATTCTTATGATGCCTACCTCACTGGCAGCGACTGTTTCATAGTCCCCCATTCATAATCTGTTGGCGACGACTGATGCCCCCTCCATTCCCACTGAAAACTATGTGATCCCAAAAAATCCCCCGCCCCTCTCCCCCACGTACTAAATAATGGTTGGTTCCTGATCGAATTCAATGAAGATGCTACACGTACCAAGGTACACTTTATCATGTAACTGCACTGACTCCAAAATAACATCAGTTAAATAGCGAAAGAAAGCAGTCACGGATTGCTAGCGACACTCAGTTGATAGTTGCTCAACACGTATATCGCCACAGCCTTGTATCATGTAGTCAGAATATCATGTTTGTATGACCTCGCTCATGTTAACATGTTACCGTTGCCTTTTACCATGCTACGAAGTAGGTCTGTACAGGCGATTTACTGTTACGTTTAAGTTTTCTGACGAACATAATTTTTTCAGGTGGTCTTTTGGAGTTCTCCTCTGGGAACTTCCTACAATGGGTAAGTACACGTCTAAAGAATGGGATGCAGAACGCCTAATGCGATTTTCACTGCTATTTTGGTTTTTCTACCTCTAACTTCTCAATAGAGATCTGATGAATAAATCTCTCCATTGACGACAATACATTACTTTCATGATGAATAACACAGCTTTCTGTCCTATAGGAGGAAACCCTTACCCAGGAGTCAATAACAAAGAGTTGTACAATCTTCTCAAGACTGGATATCGAATGGAAACACCAGACACCTGTTCTGAAACATTGTAAGTTGCGACCAATATTTGCAATATTTCTTTCATTCGACGTCGTTTTGCAATCGATACCTTGTGCTTGTGAACTGTTCGTGGGTTTTTTTTTTTTTCGAGTAACGAGTATGATATATTTGTCCCAGTTGAGTGTTCTTGAAGGGCTTCATCGATATAAGATATCACTTGAGATAGATACATATATCTTATAAGACGTTTTGTTGTGTAGTATCGCTGAGTATTTTTACGAGTTGTGCCGTATTTTGACGAGCCCGTAGGGCGAGTCAAAATACAAATAACGAGTAAAAATACTCAGCAATACTACACAACAAAAAGACTTATAAGTTATTTATTATCGAACACGCCAAACTGTTATTTCAGTGCGGGCGAATTTCGCCGATATTTATATACGGAGAGTGCGTGACAGAAGTATGCGAAGCGGAACAGAATTGGCGCGTTGTTGTGTTGCTGTTTCTATTTTCTTCATTAAATGAAGAGATTTTCTGGTCGTCAAGCTGTTTTTCTTCGTTAGATTCATCTAATGAACTTGGATCTATATTTGCCAGCCATTCTGACTCGTCGTCGTCGGAAATAAGATTCAAATTGTCCGCCATTTGTTTTTGTTTTTTTTTTCGTAACTACAATCCAATTCTTCGCTTGCGCGATGCGAGAAAACCTGTTTAACCGGTACTCTACAATAGACGAGTACAAATACCGCGTGATATTTGTACTCGTCTATGGCGTTATTTGTACTCGTCTAGGTGTAGTTGGATAATAAATCAAAATACTCCAAGGAAAATCTGTTACGTGGCCGAAATACCTGACATGTCTACAATTAAACGGGGATCCACCCTTGAATATACTTAATTATACCCACTATATACTTGAATATACTTGATTATACGATTCCTTGAATATACTTAATTATTAAAAACTAGATCATTGGATAATGCAATTCAAGACTTTTTATTGGCTTAACCATTATGGTATATCAGCCAATATACCATAATCTACAAATATGGCAAGCGTACGTGTCAGCTTAAAATTAAAAGGGAGCTAAAAATTTAATAAAATTTAATAATTTAATTCAACGTTTTTAATAAAACAATTATTCCACTCGCGCTTGTTGGATATGAGATGATTATAGCCAACTCGGCGCTACGCGCCTCGTTGGCTATCTATCATCTCATATCCAACGCGCGCTCGTGGAATAATTGTTAATTATACGATTCCTTTCTCAGATACCAGCTGATGTTGGATTGTTGGAAGGAGGAACCCAATGAGAGACCAACTTTTGAAAACATCACGAGATTATTGGAGGAAATGATGCAAGAGGACTCTCCTTATTTGGATTTTGAGTCACTTGATGAGTCAAAGGATTATTACTGCAGTCTAGAAAAGCTTTCTGACGATGAAGTTACCGCTTAAATCTGGACTGAGCTCTTCAGGAAAAAAGAGACAACCTCAGCTGTAGAAATCGGCATCCATGTGTGCAAGCTGAAAACAACAGAGGGTCTCAATGGGGTGATGGCCTTAACGGTGAACGAATAATTACTTTTCATTGTAGTTGAGAGAAATATTTTTACGGTTAACGTTTTTGACAACTAACGCTTATAATTCGGCTAACACTTAACCCCACTGGGACACTCACAGTAGCTAAAGGAGTTTACCCCTGTCAGAGAACGCGCAGAGAGAGTTTTGAATTATCTAGAACAAAATTGCTTTGTCCTTGTAAGTACTTATTCATTTAAATATAAATTTTCCTGCACATACTATTTGAAAATGGCATTCTCTGTACAGAACAATTTATGGCAATTCAAGCAGTTATTGTGAGGAAAAAATGTTGTACTTTTTGTAGAGGGACAGACGACGCTTGTTTTTGATTCCCCGAGGGTTTATCTCTCGATTACGCAGCAGACTCTATGATAATTATTTTTACATAATTTCAGCTTTGTTAAAGCTTTTTTTCTTAGCTGTATTTTCCCACCGACATATGAAGCAAGGACATGAGTTAGACCAAAACTGCGAAAACTATTGAGACGAAAAGAGAACGGGAAGCTGGTCTGAGATTATGAAAAAAACATAATCCAGACTGGGCCGTAAATAAAGAACGAAAACCTCAAAATTGTCCAACAGGCACCTAACTCATAGTAGTGCGTGCTGCTTAATTGGGGACCTTAATTGGGTAAACAAAGCTTAGGTCACGGTACTGGCCGGCCTGGCTCCGTGCGCCTTAGCCAGAGTTCAGGTTCCGCTGACGCGCGAAAAGGACATTAAAAGTGAATGTAAATTACATCCTCCACAGTACAGCATATGTGAGACCCCTGATAATAAAAAAATTAACTAGGCTCCTTGTACTGTTGCACCCAGAATCTCCAGGGCCAAACCGAAACAGAAAGTTTGTATTCGGTTATAAAATTGTGATAGTGTCGCCTGCACGTCCGGGTGGGTGAAGTCCAGAGAAGGAATTTTACTACCGGATTCAAACCATTTTACGGCTATAAAATTAACCTGACTCGTGTAAGGATCAGCAGTTACCCTTACATGAAGATTTATTTTCAAATTTTAAAACCTAAACATTTTTACTAATAACTGCTCCGTTTCCTTAATTCTCTGACGAGTAGTGATCCAGCGAGTAGCGATCCAAAGTTCTGTAGACAATGGATCAGCACTGAGGGGTGGCTACAAAAAGAGAAAATCATTTTTTTACAATGGTTTCACCCGTGTTTTTCTCTCGGAGGCCTCTAGATTGGGTGAAGGAGGGGGAAGGGGACTATAAAAGATAGGCACAGGGAATCATACTTGGGTAATGCGACCGTCATACACGTGTTTTAGGATTGGAAACACTTTATAATCATCGAAGTGAGATGATTACATATCTACGTACCCCAGTTCACAATGTGGATCATCGGCACCAATATCTGTCGGGAAAAAAATATTCTCAATTAATGCACACCACAGCCACTTGGTTAGTGAAGAGCAAAGGTGCATTATAATGAACACCTAATATCGAAGTATAGAAAGTTTGCAAATAGTACTTTGCCTAAGTAGGAGAGTCTATTTAGAGGCATTGTACCTCTGATTGGTTTACAGGCTCTCTTTTTTCTTTTATGGTCCTGAGTGTGGTGCCGCATCGGAGAAAGTTTCCAGATGTTTACATAGGAATTATACGGAGATCAATGTCTGATTTCAGTTGAAACTACCAAAGCTTTGGGCTGAGAACAATTTTACGTGAATTGATATTAGGAATCGATGGCAGATGAATATTTACATACCCTGGTGGACAATTTTCTTCACGAGTTTCTTCATCCTTAACCAACTCACTTCTGCGGCACCAATATCTGCAGGACCAAAAATAAACAGTTAATAGATACCCAGGAATCGTGTGGACACCAAAAAAGCTCCAATGAAACGAATGAAATCCAAATTTCGAAACGTTGTTGTATCTTCTTTCTAAAGAGAAGGATATATAACGAGAAGCAATGTTTTGGCAATTGCTTAATGACCCGGTAAACACTCATGATCACTTAGTGCGAAGGAAGTTTTTTTGTCCATGACCATGACAAAAAGGCGGCACTGAAATGAATACTTAATGTGAGCTTGGAAAATAATCAGAAGTGTTTCGCTGGGAATAATTTCACGTTAACTAATATAAGGAATCGACACGAAATGATTATTTGACACTCCGGTGGGCAATTTTCTGGTTGCCCTTCTTCATCTCTGACTGTTTCACTTCTTCGGCAATTCAAGTAACTGCAGGACGGGAAATACACAGTCATTTTATGAACAGGAAACTTGTAAACGAAGTCCGTGGGAGAATTTATATATCTGGCAGTACTCAGATTTTACCTCCATTTGAACCTGCTAACGAGACATATCACGAGGGAAACCAAAAATATCTTTCGGAACAACTAAGAATCTATAGATAAATATCTACTTACCCTGGTGGGCAATTTTCCGGTTGAGTTTCTTCATTCCTTGGTATCTCACTTCTTCGGCACCAATAGCTACAAGGAGGGAATTAAACAGTGTTTTCTTAGAAAGGAGTCGTGTGAATAGACAATGTAGCTGTACCGTACTGATTAAGTTTGAAAGGTTCTTAGAGGTATTTTTCCCCGGGAAAAAGATGCTAAGAAAAAAGGGAAACAAGGATTGGACGATTTTGTGGACCTATCATAACGATAATGAGAAAACACGCACTGTAAGTATCCCGGAGAGCTCCTTATAATTCCTTACAATAAAATTATAAGGAATTGTATATGGAGCTTTTTTAACATTAGTCGTGGCACGGCGGGTGTTGTCATGTATGATCCTCGCAAGCATCATACGTGACAAAACCCGCCACGCCACGACTAAAGCTAAAAAAGCTCCATACAATTCCTTATAATTTTATTATAAGGAATTGTATAAAGCTCTCCGGGATACTTACAGTGCAAACCCTGTGCGTCTTCTCATGGAGTTGAACCCACGTGCCTTATTTTTGCCTTTCTAACCGGGCAATGCAAGGAAGCCTTTTACCAGGATTCGACCTTGTAGTCCTTGATCAAATGCGGTAAAGACTTGCACACAGGTGGTATTTTTCCAAAGTAGGAGGGTCTATTTAAAGGCATTGTACCACCAACTGGTTCACAAGCTCTCCCTGTTCTTGATTAGTTATCGGTGTGGTGCTGTTTTTCATCTCGCGCGAGCGAGTGAGATCTTTTTTCGTCGACAGCATCAAAGAGAGTTTACTGGTATTTTACACAGGAGTTATACGGAGATCAGTGATTGATTTCGGTACAAACCACTAAAGAGAGAACAATTTTACGTTAATTGATTTCAGGATAGGTTGGCAGATGAATATTTACATACCCTGGTGGACAATTTTCTTCATGAGTTTCTTCATCCTTAACCAACTCACTTCTTCGACACCAATATCTGTAGAACGAAAAATAAATAGTTAATCGAAACCCAAAGATCGTGTGGAGACCGAGAAAGCTCCAATGAAACGAATAAAATCACATTTTGAAACGTTATTCATAGTATAGTTTCTCTGAAGAGAAGGATATAGAGTATACATTCTCCTTTCCAGTGAAAGAGTCAATCGACATATTTGGTATGAACATTGACAACAAACTTCAGTTTGATAAACACGTATCTTCGATATGCAAAAAGATCAATATTCAGTTAAATGTCATGATAAGACTTAGAAAACTGATCTCTAAAGCCACTTCGGTCAAATTGTATAAGGTCTTCATCTTACCGCACTTTCAGTATCATTCATCGGTGTGGCATTTCTGTAGCGTACGAAACACCAAGAAACTAGATGCTCTTAATAAAAGAAGACCTAGGTTCATTGTAAATGATGTTGAATCTACGTATAATACTTTATTGAACAAAGTCAACTGTGTTTCTTTATAGAACAGACGTATACACAATATGTTAATTTTACTTTACAAAAGTTTATTTCTAGGTATCCTATCTACATGAGGAATATGCTTACTTTTCGTAAAACCACTTATAATTTAGGCGGTAACTACATTCTGAAACACCCTGTTGCTAAGACTACTTCCTGTGGCCTTCACTCTTTTTCTTATCATGCCGCTTAACTATGGAATTCACTACCGAACAATGTTCGAACCTTGAACCTTAATGACTTTAAAAGCATTAGCTAGTCTTAAATCAATGTAATTTTAGAACATATTGCAACTGAATTCATATTGTATTTTTAAATATTCAGTGAATCTATTTCTTTCATTTTAGCCTGTTAACTATAAATATTACACAGGATTGTATTTTATGTCATTGTATATTATGTTAATTTCTTTTGTTATTTGCTCTATTTCTCTCGGAAAAATTAGTTTTTATAAGCTACTCTTAAATTCGAGAAAACATAAAGTTTATGTATGTATGTATCTATGTATGTATGTATGGAAAGCAATTTCTTGGCAATTGCTTAATAACCCGGAAAACACTCATGATCACCTAGTATGGAAGAATTCTTTCTGTCCTTGACCATGACAAAAAGGTGGCACTGGAATGAATACTTTAAGGTTAACTTTTCAAAATTGTTTCGCTGGGAATAATTTCACGTTAACTGATTCAAGGAATCGACACGAGACGATTATTTAACATAGCCCGGAGGACAATTTTCTGGTTGCGTTTCTTCATCCCTGACTGGCTCACTTCTTCAGCAATATTCCAGTACATTCAGGACGGGAATTACATAGTCATTTGATGCACTGGAATCTTGTAAACGAAAACCGTTGGAGAAAGTTTACACATGGCAGTCATCAGGATTAATTATATTAATGATAAGCGTTTGCTTCAAGTCGTTCCACCGAAGAGGTCCATCATCTTATTCGTGATGTTGATTTGCGTTTACTTAAGAACGCGCTAATATCGTACATGCGATTTAACAACGTTAGTTCTCTTGGCTTCGACACTTCAAAAAAAATCTTCTTCTAATAGATAGTTCACTTAAAATTGCTGACCCTTATGCTGGCTAAAATTTCACGTTAACCCATGTTAGGAATTGAAGATAAATATTTACATACCCTGGTGGACAATCTTCTTCTTTTGTTCCTTCATCTTTGACCGGTACCCTAGCGATCATTTCATACGAAGAAATCGTGTGAGTATAGACAAAGAATGCTGCGCCTCAGTGATTAAGTCTGAAACGTTGTTAGTCTTATTTTGCTCCAGGAAAAGAGGTTTCTGTGTTGCATTTTAGCCCTCACTCGGTCTCTGAGGCACCCTTCCTTCGTTGGAACGCAGATTCAGGGATATTTTGGGGCTATATATAACCGAGACCTTGAACCCACGAGCTTCATCTTCCGCCTTCTTATCCCAACGGTTACCATTTAGATGAAGATCTTGACCAGAAGGATTCGCCCTTGTAGCCTCTGATCATATGAGCGAGTAAGGGGTAAAAAATTGAACAACAAAACTATCTTTATTGCTTGTGTGTAGACCTCTATTTCCTTTTCGCGAGCAACAGTCGAAATGAGAGACGCCTGCACATGGGCAACTATTTTTGGGGACCTGGAGTGAGGAAAGCATATGCAGCATGTCTATTTACGCGCGAGAGATTTTTGATAATTTTTTTACAACATGGAAGAACTTAATGTGTATTTTTAGGTAGGGCTGATACATTAGTCTAATCAGTGAAGAGGTACCAACACTACCTCGGGTGATGCGTAGGATATGTTTTTTTCTGGAAACTGAAAACACATATGAACACATAAACATATAAACATGTGAACATGTAAACACATGTGAAATACCATAACTTTTTGTTTCCAGTTTACTGAGATAAAGCGAATGTTTATGGTTGTCTTACATAAGAGGAGAAGTCTCAACAGCGTCAGACGCCAGGTCCCTCAAGCACAGGAGATCATTAGGATTACACGAGGAAGACCATTTATCTACTGGTTTGGCGATCACTTGGGTTACAGAAGACAAACCTAGTAAGAGAGCCATTACTGACATGATATTCAGCGACATTCCTTCAAGGGAAAACATAAAAAGAAGGTGTTAATAATCAATGCAAAATTTTGTTTTCAAGTGATCTCTCTGCTAGAAACTCATTTGTAAACCTACTGATACTTGTACACAACAGCTGTCAAAAGCAGCACAATGAGCCGACAACTCAACCAGAACACAGTTTGGGGCTGTTTAACCTCGTCATCTGATTTACTCACATTTGCGTGAGTCTGTTTTTTGGCTTGATTCACTTGACGCCAGGGAAATTAATATACTATGAAACAATTTGCTTTTGTTTTTGTTTTGTTTTGTTTTTTTGTGTTTTTGTGTTTTTTTCATCCCAAAATCCATTCTGTGGCTATTACTAGGCGGTGTGGCCCCTCAGAGTCATCAGATACCCTTCAAAAATTTCGAGAAAACTCATTCAGCATCCCACTCGCTGATCTATTCACAAAGTCAAGATGTTAGTTGCGTGGCTCTCTATCGCAAAAGGATCCCTAACCGCTTGTTCACGATTCGTCTCGGCCAAGAAAGATACTTCTCAGAATTTTAAAGCAAACTCGAATGAATTTCCGAACGGAACTTGATGCGTGATACTCTCAAAGATTTTGCTTCCCAAAAATCTGCGAGTTTTCTCCTGGCCGAGGCAAAACACCGCATCATAGAAGCCACGAACCCTTTTTCACAAGTATTTGAGTATCTCCTATCGTAAAAAAAAAACAAAAACAAAAACAAAAAAAAACCGACCTACTCAAAGATTATTAAGGTTCGCCCACCTTTCGTTCTTTTGGGGTTGGCTATAGTTAGCGAGTTGATGGGAGCTTTTGGAACGGTTGATTTTTCCTTCTCACAAATTACGCCCCTCTAGCCTCAAAGGACATGCAAATGAAAAACTCTACCCAAGGAGCTGGCGCGAAGAAGGGAAGTCAACCGTGGGTCTTAACCCTTTGGGTTTTGCTGGGTTACCTGATGGGTTTTAAGGTCGATTAATTCCTCAATATTCACTGATGCCACATCAAAAGTAAAAGGAATTCTTCCTATGTATTTAGAATGGCCACTTGAATCAAGCTGAGATCGACCAATAAAAAGGTTTAGCAAACTAGGAGAGCAATGGTCTCAATGCAAACGGCTGGCGTCACGCTTCTTGCCTTTATTTGTTTAAGGTTTTCTATTTGTTTAACTACGCAATGACTAAAGCTATGGCTCGTCGTTGAATCACAGGACATATAACAAACGACTTTGCAGAATTAGTGATCCATGTGACAGATTCTGATACAAAAAAAAATCGTCCGGCGAAAGAAAACGAAAAATCGAAGACAAGTTTCAGTGTTTTTCACTTTTTCACTGACATTCAATAATGAGCGCAGAATAATTCACAGACGTGATGTGAAAACAAAACAATATATTGCTTTTCAAGCAAGTCACGAAAACCACTGGGAAAGTCCATAAAAAAATGCACAAGATCATATAGTAAAACTCTGCAAGTCTACGTTGCTGGTGATAAGTTTATGATAAAAATATGAAGAGATGAATAAAGAGACTGAGTACTCTTTCCAAAACCTTTAACAGGAGAGCAAGGTTAGCAGAAAAGAAAGTATTTAGCTTTAAAATGCTGACATGACTCGTGCCAGTGCCATCAATCGGTCTCTCTCTGCAATTTATACTATACAATGCAATACAAACTTTATTGACACTCCCTAAAGAGGGTTTTTCGGTGACATGTACATCAAAGGCCAGATTGTGGATTTTTTTAACAGGTTCCCTTTGCGCAACTTTGCAACTTTTCTAAAGCTCATATTTCCATTTCTCTTGAGCTGTACACGCGAACACAAATATCATACCTCTTCCACAAAGATATCTTTTTAAAACTTACTGACAATTGGAAAAGTAATGTTTAATTTTACTTTAAATTCCTATGGACTTATTTTTAAAGAACAACAAGCATGAGCAACTATTTCAGATCGACTTTTGGAGAAAAAAAAGAAAAGACATGTACAACTTCTATTGCGTGATGTTACGTTAAAGCCAACAGGAAGTGCTTCTTGAAACATCTTAAGCTTGCAACATGCTCGACATATATTAAATTCGGTTAAGCAGCCAATGCCATTGTAGTAAAAGAAAAGTCGTGTCCTAAATTGTTATCGGAATACTTTTAGAATGTGCACTTGAGCACATTCAAGCAGTTACATAGAAGAACAATATTGATCTTATCGTGATTTCTTGTGGTTGTTTAACAGAGCATAATTATGTAAAGTAAAAGGCTAGCTATACAAGTGAGCTCTCAAGGCGATCAACCCAAGTGGCTCATCCAATCAGAACTTATCCCGATTTCAAGAGATTATCAGTAGAGTTACATCACTTGGATGGGATACAAGTCCATCACAAGTTAGACCTTAGCATTTCTTCTGACTTCCCGGTACCCAGAGAGAGTACTGGGAGGCGAGAGTATCTAGTCCAGAAACACAACCCTGTAACCCAGCCTGCCAGGTATCTAGCTCGGACCTCTACACCTGGAGTCCACCACGCAAGTGCTGGTCTACGAGTCCCCCCTCTACCCGCCCCCTCCCCCCCGTGATATTCACTAATTGTTTGGTTGTCGTTGTTATCTTTATGTTATTGATACTGCTTGACTTGCCGTCAGTAAATGACTTTACAACCGTTGACTCATGTAAGAAATTGTTCTTTGATGAGGCTTAAAAATACATCTCGATGAGTGTTGACTGCTTCGTGCTCTTCAGGTACAAGGAATTACACAAAATTACAAGAGTCGATTCTTAACATATGTGCATAGTCACGGGCAAAAAGACATAGAAATGTTATCAAGTTGCTTTTAAATATCTTTTTTTTTTTAATTTTGTCAAACTTTAGTATCACATCAGCCTTTAATGTGTGAGCGCAGGTTGCTTGCGATTATGCTAGTTTTGAACGTATAAATAAACCAGCTTGTAAAAGCGAAAAGGTAAGGAAGCCAATTCACAATTTTGCCATTTATAACTGAGCTGTCAAAAATCAAAAACATTTCCCTCATACCCGCTCAATAAACAGAAAGGGATTTACAAAACTCTTTGGTGCAATTTTTCCTGTTTCCTACTAAGCAGTGGTAAAGGAGGACCGCATACGTTCATAACCCAATTTACTTTCTTAGAGTCAGCCTGTTGAAATAACTGTTTTCAAAACTCCAGTTATCAAATTCTCCCAAAATGCTGCAAACATTCGAGATTGCTTTCACTGAGCTGACTCTCAATAAACACGAACAAAATTAAGTCAAAAAATACAAAACTGCGCAAAAAGTCCACAAAGACGAAAACTCAAACAGCTGCGGTTGCTTGAAAGAGCAAGATAAAAACGCATTGAAAATTGGACGGTTTGTGAAGGACTAAGTTCTTTTTTTTTTTTTTTAAGAAATATAGAGTACATACATAGCGAACCCTTTACTCACGACTTTACAAATCCTTAGAACGAATTATTTGTTTTGATGACGCTGAACGATATGACCAATTGGCCGGTTTCTGCTCTTACATGCATGTAATGAAATAAAACTGAGAAACAGTGCCATTATCAATTCAGGGATACCAGGGGCAATTCAAACTCATTCAAGAAACATCTATATCCGCAAGCAACAGACATGGAGGTGTTTTCAACCCTGTATGCTGTTTCAGTTATTTGTTAAACGAAAGGCTCCTTTCATCAATACGATAGTGTTTGTAGGTGCGTTGCTTCTACGCATCTAATGAACCGGCATAAAAAAGCGAAATGCCAAAGAAGCTAGTTTTCATTTTAAATTCTTACAAGCTTTCAAATCTCAGTGCTCAACAATCCAGTAATGTTAGTAATAATCACTTAAGTGCTATCTATTTCTTTTTCACCTTTGATAATAATAATGTGTGAATTCATCGAAACGTCATGTAACCTTTCTCTGTTCAATTTCCTTTTGAAATACTCACCAAAAATCAATCCTAATGATAATGAAAACCACTTTAGTGTTTTCTTCGCTTCATTAAAAGACATTGATTGACGTATCTTTAGCTCAAAAGTTTACAAACCTTTTTTTTTTTTTTTTATTGTGATATTTGATATAATGCAATATAATGGATTAACCCGTTTCTGCTCGAACATGCGTTCAACCAATTATAAGAAATTCTGTCGTCATTCAGGGATACAATGAGCACACCAGAAACATGCATTGCTTCGAGCATAGCCAGAAGCGTCATCGTGTCGGCGTTCTATATCCTCTACAAAGGTCAGAATTTTGTTAAAAGAAAACACCCTTTGCTCAACATGTGGTAAGTTATGTTACTTGCATTTATACTTTAACTAGAATACAACAGCGACATGCCAAGGAACCTATTGAGTTTCAATTTTACAGCCTTCAAGCTGCTAAACTTTACCACTCAAAAACTCAGCAGTTCTGTACTTAATTATCGTTTCGTTGCTTTTTCCTTTTCTTTTTTCTTTTTTAATTAGTAATAGCAATAATGGCATGAAGTCATGAAAACGGCATGTAGTTTCCATTCCGGACCAAAAGAGCGTTTTCTCTTTTTTTTTCGGAAATACACACTCTTTGGCGTGCCTTCAGATATATATTACATAATACATTATATGGCAAGAGTTCCATATAACCCCATACATTAATCATGCATAGAGTGTTGCAAAGAAACCTTTACATTTAGTCTTTATGAAATAATGCGAGGTTAAAGTTAGGCCAGTTTCGGTTCTAAAATTCACTTAATGAAATAAAACGAAAAGAGCCACCGTAAGGTATACAAGTGAAACTTAACCTACGCATACCCCTGAACAACAGTCGAAAAAGTGTCATTAAGTTGCGACTAAATTCCATATCAAATGTTAGAATTTTTCTAAACAAAAGCCTCTTCTGATCGACATGTTAGCAAATGTGCGTATGGCTTGTTATAACAAATGTCCTTTGTACTTCTAGATAAACCAGCTTGTAACAGCCAAATGCCAAACGTCTAATTGCCTTTTTAAAATTCACAAGCAGTTAAATCTTACCGCTAAAAAAAGCCAGCAATTCTGTTGCTCACATCCACTTAATAAACGGCAAAATATTTCGCGATAAAATTTCACTTAACTTGAAGCAATGATTTTTTACCCTTTCGCTGTTAAAAGACTACAGCGAGCGAGATGCCGGATTTAAAAGTATTGAATAAAGGGGTTTGAACTAATATGAGAACTCGATCAAGACTCTCTTTACAAATGAGTACCATCTTTAGAACTTTCCAACACTCAATGAGTCAATCCTCGTACTCACTGAAAAACTGAATTAAGCGCTGCGCACTTTCGAGACAGAAATTCACTAGGTGTACATTAATCACCACGAAAATTCTTATGCTAAAGATGCAGTATTTACCATAGCGCTGTCGGCTTCAAAATTGCTTAAAGCTTAAAATCACACACACACAATTATCATACCCAAATCTTGAAGAAAAACCTGGCAAACTTCACTTCAAAAATATAACTGCTTCAGAGCGTAATGTCGGTACTACTGTCCACTCCTAGTCGTGTCTTCAAAGATCAATTAATTTACCGCTAAATGTTGCACATCTTGTTCTTTTGAAAGGTAATAAGAAGCCAATAGCTGATGTTGAAGGATTTCACGTGACTCAATTGCGTGCTAGGCTAAGAACCCCTAAGGTAAAACACTGAAGTGGGCATTAGATCTTAACCCTTCATTTCGGCCCTCTTCACTTGAAAATCCCAGAAATCAAAGATACCCCATCGACTGTCATTCTGATAGCAACATCAATTTTCCTTCTTGAGGTTAATTCCTGTGGTTTTGAGGGTTCAGTAAAGGTTAATCAGTTTCCTGAATGACGTGTGGAGTGACGTCGTAAATTTAGCCTTAAACAATTTTGCGGGAACTCGAACAAAACGATTTTTCAATTTTTCTTTCAACGAAATCAAATTGATTTTAGAGTTGAAATAGCGTTTAAAATAACCAATCCTTGCACAAATATTTTCGGAATGTTAAGCCTGTCCAATAATTGCGTGACAATAATTGTAAACCAGTGTGATAGTAATGGGCGTTGTTTTCTCAACACTACTGTAGAACCTCGCCAGCTCGAACTCGTGAAGGAAACGAAAAATGGTTGGAATTAGGGGGTGGATTCGAAATCCTAAAGGTAAAGGGAAAATGCTTTAAATTAATGGGCGGTTCGAGTCGACCAGTTCGAGTTAGCGCGGTTCTAGTTTTTTTTTTTTTTTTAGTTGAATATAATGACGGCGATAGTGATTGGCCGGGTTCTGTTTTAAAAGATCAAGAAATTGACAAAAGAAATAATTTCTTAGATGCTGAGAATAGTTTACACTTTAGGGATATACATATCTGCGAGCAAAAGACAAATTAGATTTGCTTTTTTTTTTTTTTTTTTTTACCCTTACACTGATTTTGCTCTTTTGCATACAAGACATTCCATAAACTTATCTAAGCGATATATAAAAAGTAACTATCGATAGCAAATGCACAGTTGTGCTCCAGATTCTTGTCTCCTACGGGATTCTTTAAGCACTTTCTATCGGTTTAATTACCGGCGTGATAATCCAAGCAGGGTGTTGGGGGAAAACGTGGAGGAAAGTTCATAAATATAGATAACAAAATGGAATACATGTAGACTGCCTGAAGAAATGCGCTCTTCAAAACACGTGCAATCAGAATGGCAATATCGATCCTCATTTCAATTCCTGTGGGTGTACTCGTGAAATGCTTTGTAATTATAACCACTTGAAAGTGGTACGCGTTATTTTTAAGTACATCAGTACCTCACGATACACCGTTAGATCACGTTTTTTTCAAATTCATATAACAAATTGTTTCTAGCTGAGATGCTAATTTAACATCTTGATGCAAATGACTGGCCGGTTTCCGCTTTAACGAAAATGGTCCAAAAATGAAAGAAATGATAAGTAACTCTGTTAACATGCTAGGGTTGTTGTGCGAGGCGATGGATACTTCGAACTGCACAGGACAGATTGACTCGGTAAAAATACTCTTCATCACCTTTTGCAATCGAAATACAATAAACAAACACAACACAGTTTGATTTCGTGTTAAGTTACATAGACCTGTTATGGGAATGAATGTAGCGCTTATACACGGAAATAAAGGTTTTTTCGAAAGGCTTAAATAAACAAAAGTCATAGCAAAAAAGAGGCGGTCAAAAATCAGATGATCATGAACACGTTTTAGCGCTGAACGAATGAATGAATTTGAATGAACTTCTTCTTTATATTGCGCCCTTTCTATACAATATTCAAAGGCGCAGTACCCCCCATCAATTTGATAGAAGCTACACAAAGATAGACCACAACACCGGGCACTACGTGCCCTACTGTTTTCGAACAGTGTGTGGGTTCTTTAACGTCCCACAAATTTTTTTATCACATACAAGGGCTTGTGAGACGGGACCTCCATTTATCGTCCCTATCCGAGAAGACTAGAAAGTCTAACCATTTGCAGATATTATTATAAAGGCAGCACTTTCTTCTCAGTTATTTAAAGACCCTGAGCGTTGGTCGGCCGGATTTCAACTCACGACCTCCCGCACAACAGTCCGGCGCTCTACCTAAATTGAACTAACCGGGAGGCGCTGAAAACTACTTATGTGACAATGATACCTTATAAAGGTGAAAGATAAATAAAGGAAAAAGAAAGCAAACTTACTTTGTTGGTGAATAGCACCTGGGATAGTTACTGTAGTAAATAGCAAGAAGGGTCTTCACAAAGTAGCGCAGTAATATTTGATCCTGAGATCGCAACGATTGCAGAATAAGTATGAAAATTCACTTGAAAATTCTGAGGGTGTTGCCCAAAACTTATAATCTAGAAAGAATCAATTCCTAAACCGCGAATTTAGCCGTGAGTAGGCATGACACTGCAATTTCTTTCCGCCGGAAAGCGTCATACAATTTTACATTCTTGTACCACGCTTGACCGAAAGAGAAGGGACTATATATCACCATCACCTTTAGGGTAAGGAATATCTGAGAGATTTGGCGGCCAATACTGATTTACTTTACTATTTTGATGTTTTGGCGCTTAACGTTGGTGTTTTTGGCGAGATGAAGTTCAAGAAGTTTTATTCTTTAATGATCAGTGTAACCAATAGAGATGAGGGTTTGTCAAAAGGCACCGACAACATTCTATGCTTTCCTGTTCAATTTCCTCATGACTCGTATTCTGTGGCAAAAATTGTGGAGATTATTTAATTGGAAGAGAATACGATCAAACCACGAGAAGTGTCGAAACGAGTTCTGTGTATTGGCCATTCGAAATAAATGATAACGTCTAGTTTTACGTGATGTGTGGAGGATGCGTACGTGCTTCGATTACCAGTCGCCTTTCAGTTAACTAAAAGCAAGTCTGATCACAGGTAAGACGATATAATGTTTTATGCACCAATTTCAGTTGTTGAATACCAACCAATTCCAGCTGAGCACAATGGTGCGTATGATAACGCGTCTCCAGTAGGCCTTATTCCTTGAAATAGAAGAGCATAGGTGGTATGCATAAATGGCAGGCCCAATCGGTATTCTTTTGTAAAATAGCCCATCATGTAAAATAGCCCATTTAGCCCCATCTTTGAGTTCAGGTTTTATTGTTCCTTAGACATTCTAACGAGGCTAGTTGGGCTGATCAACATGAATACATTAACCAAGCGTGAGGTCAAGATGGCTGGATATTGGCCGAGTTCTTTCCTTGCATTTTTATGGCCGAGACGAAGTCGAGGTCCATAAAAATGCGAAAAAAGAACAAGGCTAACATCCAGCCATCTTGACCGAATAAGTTTGGTTAATAAAGGTTCATTATATTGCAAAAGGATTTCGGTTTATTAAGAATTAAAAATATTTTGTTTATTTCGAGATCCGAGAAAGAAAGCCAACTGTGTTTGTAGCTTAACAAACTCACGAGGGTCGTTTCTGTTTTCTTTCTTTTGACTATCTTCTGCCGCTTCTTGCGTTTCTATCGCCAAAATTGTCCAAGAATTACGAACGCAGTTCTAATTCTATTTTTTTTTTTTCCATGCGCGGGATCAATCCCGAGCGGGCAAGATGGGCCCATCTTGTCTGTTCGGGTAGCCAATCAGAACACAGGATTCGCTTCATCTTGCCCACGGGCGCTGCAAGCGATATAAGAAAAGAGAATATTGATCTAGTCCGCCATTTATGATTGAGCCCATTATGCAGTCGAAACGTAGCGATTTACTTCTGAAGTGACCTCATCCTGAGACAAAGTATGGTCGAATGTCGATTATCCAGACTCGTGGGAACTGGGCTGAATAGTACAGATAATCGAGAGTACGGATAATCGAAAATATGACTGTTAATGTTCCCAGGTAAGGGGACCACAATAGCTAGTCCGGATAATCGAAAAATCCGGATAATCGAGGTTTGCCTGTACTACACTTCAGCATCAAGTGCATTTGCCATAATGAATCATGGTAGCCTTTACGATTTAGTTTTATGTTTCGAATATTTTTTAAATTTAAAATTTATCACAAGTTCGAGCAGATGGAATTGTCATTATAGATCAAACAATTTGATTGGTTGAATAAGACACTGATTATGTCAAAATGTCAAAAAGCATTAAAGTCCACTAAAAGAGTTCAGCTGGTTCTGATTGAACGCCTGTGCTTTCGCCGAGATGTTCTTGTATAGTTAATTAGTCTAAAAACAGGATCTGAAAGCGAATCCGCTCGAACTGTGGCTCACGAAAACTTCACGTTATCAAGATGACAAATAGAAAAAGAGTTACAGAATTCACGTGGTGGCACTTAATAAACTGCTGCTCTGTGTTTTATGAATGAACAAGAGTCAAATTCACAGCGACAGAGAGAATGCTCGAGGTGACACCGCCAGAAAAACTCGGCTGCTGTCTGTTTGGAGTGTAAGAGAAAAGTCCACCTCTTTGAATTCGAAATGCAAAAGTCTTTTCTCGATGCTGACTTAGATCCATCTCGAGACAATAACCCCCCTCCCCCTCGTTTTAAAAAATAGATAAATAAATTAAGATATATTTTTAAAACCATGAGATAAAGTTCCGTAAATTACAATCTCAAATGTCCTCCGAAAGCCTGCTACCTTCGAAAGAGTGCATAAAGACTTAACATCAAAATTGATGAGGTAATGAATGACGTTTCCACCATGATAGATCTCGTTTATTTCTCCTTTTTCTAGGGAACATCTCGTAGGAAAAAGTGATGTTGCCAATGAGAAAATAATCTCGACAGCATTTGAAAACTTGGATTCCTTAATACAATTTAATTGTGAATCAAATATTCTCCCACATTCCATTGCTATAGAGTCTAAAAGAACCTTTCCAGACTTAATAACCATCAAAAGGTTTCCGAGACGATAGGCTTAATCGTGAAAATACCAGGCTGATAAACATCTAAATTCCCAAACTGGAGACTAAATAGAACTTACCGTCTTGTCACTGTTTACTTATTCGAAAAAAAGTCTTCAAAACTCCATAATTCAGTGCATGTGGACTTCTGTCGCGAAAACTCGTTCCTCTTGCAACTTTGAAAACTCTAGAATTTCTCAATCGGTGGCTATTTTTCATAAGTTTTACAAGTTTGCCTCTTTCAAATAGCCATATTCTTTTCGCAAGCTGTTGGCGTAATAGTTAATTAATGACGCCGATGACAGATATGTAATCGAAAGTGTTTGGATATTTATTGAACTCGGAATGTAAAACTGCCCCATGATTTGCACCAACGCATGTGACGTAATGACTTTATCAGTGGTCCAACCAACAGGGAACTGATGAAAATTGAACCACAGGCTTCCCAAGCAAGAGATATGAGCTAAAGTAACTAAGCTATTCATCATCAATATTATTACGCAACGTACGAATCGATTGTGTGGCAAATGCACCTTGAAGCTCAAGATGTGTCTACATGTCTTTCCATGTACAGCTAGATATCAATCGGCTTTCATCTAAACAAAAACATTTACCATAGGCGTAGGCGGTCGTTCATTAAGATCTGAATTTCGCTTAACGGTATGGCTATCAAATAACTTATTTGACGAAAGATAATGTCGTCATGAGCGTGAACTGCCTGTGAAGAAAGCAGGCCCTATTTTGCGTCGGACTTTAGTGCATTTCTGTATATAATGATGTTGCTTTCTTGCCTGCAAATGGGAAGGGGTTGCGATTCGAAACCGTTAACAAGGACATGACAGTGGATTTAAGAACTTGAGGAGGAGTATAATGAGAAATATAACTAAAAATAACTCACATTAGAGACGGCAGGTGGAAAAATTCAAGCCATAATCTTAAAAGAAGGAAATACGATTAGAGAGGTTAATTTTGGTAGACCTACACAGACTCTTTCGTGGTTTTGTGGTCACAGCGCATTAGACTTCAAAGTATCGTTTTAATAAGCATGACTACAAGCTAATCCCAAGCTCTGACGTTATATCTGTATTCTTAAGCAGCACTCGGTTTTTTACATGGAAGATATTCTTTCTGAATGAGAGAAAAGGGCCTCTAACTTCGACCAGAATCGGACTTAATGATAAGCTGATAAAAACTATCGACATAAAGGAATTGAGGGAACATTTTGCCAGGTGAAGATGGAGAGATCAAATCACCCTGTTGGGACATTTTTAAGAGATTAACAACAACTTTTGGTCGTGAAAACGATATTAAAACTGCCTGTGGTAAAAATCTGGTATCAATTCTCGAAAGTAGGGCAATCATGTCCCTAAAAATACGATCAAACTCCGGAGAACTGAGACATTAATAGAACTTTTTTTCAAAATTATTAATGCAGCTTTATTTTGACTTTGGTGATAAGCAGGATAGCTACTTAGTTGACGGTTACAATGTCACGGTCAACTTTTAGTGGCTGGGCTTCGATACTGCACCTTCAAGCAAGACCCATCGACAACCATCACGACGTGCAATTTTGAGCCCTAAATTTTCCCTAAGACAATTCCTTTTTGGTCGGAATAAAGTTTTTATTATTAGCCTTGGATCCAAAAGTTAATGGCGCTGGCGTCAAGTCTAGGGCATCTTTTCTTACATTTCTACCATACAAATGAAAACGCCGTTAAGTAAATGTTTGAAACTTATGAACTTGAACAAATAATAAGTTGTAAGCTTACTCTATCGCGGATTATATAATACACTCGAACTTACCTGTATGCAATGAAGAATGGTATGTTTTGTCGACTCACCTTTAGTAAACTCACCCACAAATGACGAGCAAAATCGTTTTAAACATGAAGCGAACTTACCTTATATTTCAACAGTGAAAACGTGAAGCTATGGTAAATCGTCAACCAGATCAGAAAATAAAAGAGTTAGCGCCGGTAAACGAAACACCGCGGAAGATCAGAGTCACTTTTTGAACAAATCAAGGAGGCGCTCGTTTCTTAAGTACAAGGCTACTGTAATTGTTCTCGCGACACTTGAAATGTGTTGAAATTTTCACAAGAGCGTGGGTCATAACTATAAATTAGTAAGCATTAGTTTTTTCCGTTACAATTATATCGCCACCGGTAGACTAATTTTAATTAGAATAAAAATAAAGGAAAGCGTCTCTAAAACCAGCCGGTTCAACGGCAGATGAGTTTTTCATTTCTTTTCCTTTCAAAACACATTGCTGTCCCATTGAGTTTGTTTACATAACATAATAATTGCAGCCACATCTCGTTTTGACTTCGTGTTTTTTTTCAGTCCTTTTAGGCGTTATCTATTTCATGCGAACGAGTTATGCCACCACAGTTTTATCAAACTATCTATGAATATTTTTAAGAGCCTAAGCTTTTAATCTATAGTGGAAAATCGCTTTTAAAAATTTTTATTCTATATATAAGTTGTGGTGAATGCGCCCCCATAAATTACCTGAAAGCATTTAGACTAATTTTCAAATATTTTTGTTATCATACAGATTGTAGCTATTTGAAAGTCCTTATTCCTCTAGATGCACGTGTTATAGTACAAAAGACTATTTAAATGTTATGTTTGTGTTTCTTTTTTATATAGTACTAAAGACTATTTAAATGTTATGTTTGCTTTCTTTTTTATTTCGTCACAGGGGTTTGAGTCTCATGCAAAATTTTTCTGTTTATGAAAAAGCCCTAGGTAACTTAGGTACAGTAGTAAGGTATGGTTTTACGGTTACTACGACGCTGTTGTCAGGCATAGAAACTGGTGAATACAGAAAAGGAGAGTGAAGCAAAATAATTTTTCCGTCTCCTTTGCTTTGTAAAATAATTCAAACAATTTCCTCTCCCGTTTCATGGTAAGCGTGAGCACGCTATAAATGAAAGACAACCAGAAAGCTGTCCGTCTTTTATGCTTCTTTGTTGTTAGGTTGAAAGCATTTCGTTTCTCTCGCAAGATAAAGGTGCGTCAGTCCGATTCAGTATGTCCCCATTTCCATGATTGTCGCAAAACTGATTCATGATTATCGGAGAAAAAATTTGAATAAATTCAGTCAAGGCAATTTGCGCAAATTACTACTAACCGCAATAACAGGAAGTTCTAGGTTCTAGGTTCGAATGGAGGAGTTAAAAGCGCGCGCTACGTAACCATAGCCCGACCAATATGGGCACAAGTTCTGAAAAAAAAAAAAAAAAAAAAAAAAAAAAGAATGAATTCTAGGATACGCAACTTTCGTTTTTCCTGTTCCCCATCCTTTTCAGTTTTTTTTTCTGTAAATTTTAGTGAATTTTGAGCCTTTCTTCTTTAACGCAGCCAATTGAAAGTTAAGTCATTTTACGTTACTGAAATTCGGTGGTTAAAGTAAAAGAAATGTGCCTAAGTTTCCCATCCGGAAAGTGCGGAGGATTTTAACCGTCTGACTTAAAATATTGAGACGACCCAGAGAAACAAATTCTCTTCTCAACGCTTAAGTTTCCTCTCAGCTGATTCATATTAGGCTAGATAGCGTAGCACAGTGTTTGCTATGGTTTCCAGCAGTTACTTTGATGATAATATCCTTAAATTTGCAATTGAAGCATGGGCCTCCCTATGCAGTAATTGAGTCTTAAAACCCCGGAATAAAAGAGTTTCTCCACTTGTTTGGTATCCCTCCTATTCTAAGGTAAATACAGTAAAGGGTTTGTTGGATCCCAGTTCTACTCTTGCCCGAGTAAGACCCAAGTACAGTGGTCGGGTCAAGTCGAGGATGGAAACTTGTCAGTGATGGATTATGAACTATTAACTATTAAGGTGCAACTGAGAGGATGTATCCTTTCTTCATCGCACCCAACCGTTACTGAGGGGCCATGCGCAAGCTAATTCTCAAAACGTAAGAAGTTTCAGTACTCAAAAGCTAAAACTACTAACAAGACTTAGGTTACTACTCACTTTATTTTGATCATTTGACTAGCTAGGACAAAAAGAAATCGGATGTTATTTTGTGAAAAAAAAAAAAAAAAACATTAACCGAACTTTAACACTTCGACCTACCTCTTCCCATCAAACAAAATTTTATTAATTTGGATTGAATTTCTTTCTGTGATTTGATCAGGAGAACCGTTTTATTTACATATATATCCGTGAATACAATTTCATACGAGGGGACTTCTGAAAACTACGTCATTCAGTTATTAAATTCGCTTTTCAACCCACGTCGAAAAGGTTGCAAATTTTTGGGATCATAAGAATCGTTAAGACGATTTCGCTGCCTTCCTCTTACACCAGAAGCTACGAGGACAATCGCTTTTCTCGGTTTCTGATTGGATAACGCTTCTCTTCTTTTTACACCAGTATCCAGGAGGGCAGGCCGAGTCATTTTCTTGCTCCGTTTGGGAGCACGTGAAATCGCGTGGGCAGCTTCGGCTGGACAAAAGATCGATCGACCGCTTCTTGCGGCACCAGTATCCCGGCGGACAGGAGGCCAAGGAGTCAATGGAGCGAGACTGACTGATCTCATCTCTGCTTACCTTGCACCAATATCTACAAAAATATTACAAAACGCAAAAATGTTACAAGACGTTGACTGAGTATACAGGATCAAACGAGAGGAAAGGCCAACAGGAGAGCGTGGCCTCTCTCTCCTCTCCATCCATGTTCGCAGAAATGGCTTTAAGAGACAGTCTGCTGGGGTGGTGGCAACAAACTGCTCCTCAAAAAGTGTTTCAAAATGCGCTATAATGCATAAGTGCGTTTTTCTATCTTCAAAATTTTCCTCGGAGTATCGTCCCTCGGACTTTTCCACGCGAAAAAAACAAGTGGCCTTTTAAAGAACACCACCAACTGGTGCAATCTTTGTGCCTTTCGCATTCAAACGTCTTTTAGCGGACCTGGTATAGTTAACAAATTTAGTGCCATACTTGGATAAAAAGTCAATAACGTATGATTTTTTTCTCTTCATAGCCTTCTCTTGGGACATTTTTACACTCAAGCACGAAATTTATCCAAAGAAAAATGTTTAAGACGGAAGAGTATCCCTTCGAGCAACAGAAATTATCGGTGTGCATGTGACTTCACAACGACCATCAATCTATCATAAAGTACACAGCTGGGGAAAATAATAAATTTATCAAGAAGTGGACACATTTTTACCGTAAAAGCAAATTTTCAGTAGAGAAAGCTTCTGAATTACGATACAATCAGTTTGAGTTGCGATAAGAAAACTAAATGCTTGCTCTAGCTATAAAGTGGATGTGAATTTCTTCGAAAAGTGTATCCGAGTGAAAAGTGAAGAATTTCAAATCCATTCCAAAGTCTGCTGACCATAGGCTCCTTTCATTCTACTTGTGGATTTTTAAAAATGGGATTCCGGCCTTTATCTAAACTTCTCGTACTTACTCGGCTGCGCAGTTCTTTGGATCAGTAGGTTGATCGAGAACCAATTCGCTTCTTCTGCACCAGTATCCTGGAGGACACAGGCCGAGGGTGCTTCGTGTAGATCGGCAAATAAATCCTCTGGGACATTCGCCCATATCGAACTCCCGCTTTTTCTTGCACCAATAACCCGGTGGACATGCTGACGAATAATCGTCTTGTAGTTCTGTGGTCTTTTCGGCTGCAAAGCTGGGTGTAAACTCCACGAAAATACCCAACAGAAGGGCTAAATATGTAATTTGTTGCCACATTCCTGTTGAGAAAAAAGGAAGCGATGAAAATATGTCGTTTTTTTTTCGCTACCGTTAAGTTGCTGGTGCTGCTGCTTGCCTGCACAGGAGCTTGCTCTTAAGATTATTAACCAACATGGTCTCTCCATTTATACTTCATACTTTTTTATTCATCCGGTTGTTTTGTTTTTTGTTTTTGTTTCTGTTTTTTTTTTTTTTGCTGTTTCCCTTCTGAATTTTAGACTAGCATGGAAATTAAACTGGTAATGAAAGCCTTCGGTCCATCAATCAAAATTTAATCCCATTACCCCCAGACATCAACTTGCGTATTCTCCATACTGTTCTCTAAACACTTCCTATATTACTGTTAAGGGTAATTGTTTTGACAATCGAAAGCTTCTTTAGCTAATAATCATCTCTCATATTCTCCTGACCTTAATGTTTGATTCAGCAGTGATACTGTAAAAGAGAAATTAGATGCTGGTCAGAATTTGAGGTTAAAGGGTTAATCTTTTCCTTCTCTGGTTATTCTGTGTCCTTGTGTTTGTTTATTCTTCCCTTTCGCGTCTTTTCTAGCATTCCATGATTATACATTGTGTTCTTTTCTAATTGGCTGATGTCTTTTTCCGGTACCAAAAGCGCTTGAACCTAAGAACCTAGACCTGTCCAATCCGGTATCAAGTCTCACAGAGTTTTTCACCTCCCCTCTCCTGGTAGAAAAAAAGTCACACTAGCCACACAACTAACTCTTCCCAAACTCTTCTCCAAGAGATTCGTACTTAATGCTTTAAACGTACAATTTTTCCAAAAATCATCAATTTCTAATTGCACGGAATGCCACTTTCGCTTCCTCTGTTGCTTTAGTGAGAGCTGAAGGTGATTTCCGTACTCTTTATTAAATGTTTACAGAGAATGCTGTTTATGATATGATCAAAGATATACTAAGCAAACAAATTATCTGAAAAATTTCCTCGTGTCTCCCCTGAATCCGACTCGCCATGTAATTTCGTTTTCGTTTAATTTTTAACGTCGACTTCATTTTCATTTCATTTTTTTTTTTTTTTATCTTTTTTGAAATAGTGAAATTTCGTTGCGATTTTCGTGTACACGTTCAAAAATAGTTGGTGCATTCTACCTAAGAAGAAATTCACCTTTCCCTCACGTCCTTGAATTTTGCATACTGTTGAAATTATTTTCCTAGATAATGGATTATTTTGAATCGCGTCAAAGGAAAATGATTCTCAACTGATAGGAGAGCCAAATCAGTTTGGATTTGAAAAAAAAAGTTCATGTTAGATTTCCAAACAAATGTCCTTTGAGTCTTATTCGTGCAGAGGAAAAACTAATGATACAGTCATATTTTTCAGTATTCGACAGTTCCTTTACATTCCCTAAACAGTGAATAAACAGCTGAAACAAGAAAGAACAGATCTATTTACTTAAGAATAACATCTTTTGTTCCATTTCGTATTTTCCTGGCGAATTGTCTAGCACTCTCATCAGAAATCTTTATCTAAACCTCATTGGAACAAGAACCTACCCTATTACGTTGTTCTCTTCTGAAGAATTCCTCAGTAAAAGCCAGTTTGTCTTTTTCTAGTTACTCTCTTAGCAGCAAAATATTGTCTCAAGGGTGTGTGAAACAAAGCGAAACTGAAATTTAATAATGAATCAGATTATGAGGGCAAACTATACCTCTCATGGCCCGTTAAAACAGAAAATTTTCCTACAAATCATCGTTGAATTCGCGCGAGTTTATCGCACACGTCAACTCAGATTATTTAAAGGAAGTTGAAAAATGCAGAATTGATTTGTATGCACAGAAATCTCCAAAAGACAAATTGTGAGGGCAGATTAAATAGGTTTAATTAAACAGGCTAAACATGATGCTGTAAGCGTTTATCAAGATACCTAGTTGAAAACCTACTTTTTACGCGTGTAAGAAAGAAAAGAAATTTCCTCTTTTTGTTTAAATGTATAGATCAACGAACATTGTTTAGGGATAAAAAGGCATTTTTCTCAAAGGATATTCAATTAATGTGGAGGCATTGCTAGTGAAATTATTTTTTTCAGTTCAGTTGACTCTACACTGAGCACTAGAAAAGAAACAATAGATATAACTTCTTGTCGAACTTTAACGGTCGTTTATCTCTAGCCCTTGGTTACAAATAGATATATTTTTTGATAATTTAGCTTTGCAATTGATCTTCTGCAAATCTTTAAGAAAGAGAAAGCACTGAGATTTCGGAAAATTACACAGTAGTTATACTGAACTTATATTTTTAAATTATAAAATTATACTGAACATATATTTTTAAAACAACAGTTTTCAATAAAAAAAGTAGAGTTTCTTTTGTATCACTTTCTATTGGATTTATTGTTACTGAGCCAAATAAATAAAGCTAGTGTGCGCCTTAGCATGCCTATCAAAAGCATTTTCACATCAGTGAAAGTACAAAAAAGCTCAAACTCTTTCGCAGAGAGGCCAGCGTTTAAGAAATTTCCCACAGCTTTTCACAAAAAGGATAGCCGCAATAAAAATTGAACATCATTCAAATTTGCAAGTTGTACTCCCTCGCGGTTTCACAAAGAGAAAAAAAATAGAGGCTAATTTTCCATTTAAAATCTTAACCATGACAAACAGCCACAACAGGAAAAATACACCCAGTCGAAAACCGAAATAAAACTAGACCTGTTAAGTATTAAAGCAGGGAAGATTTTTGCTCACCTTTATAAACAATAGGGAAATTCTGTACTGTGTCCCAAGACTGGCAGTACTTTTGATCTATAAGGTTGGCCTTGAAACTGAACACATCGCTTTATAGTCCCAAGGCTAATTGTGGGTGTTTTAATGAAGTGTTTATCTTCGTCAATGATAGGATATCCGAAGCTAATCTAGACACGCAGATCGAATGTTTGAATTGGGTAATTTGTTATTGAACCTCGAATCCGCATCCTCTTGAACGTGATACAATACTAAAGTCTGAGTAAACATTTAGCCAGGCAAAGATCGCTTTTAATTAGCGCGTGGTACGATATTTCCGGAACTCGAACTAACAAAGAGCAGAAATACTCTTTAATTCATTCCAACCATCATTTTAACTCTAAATCACTCGTGAAAATGAGATTTGTTATCTCGGCTTAATGCGGTCGGTTTAAACCTCAATACCTCTATTGCCATTTTCCCAATACAAAGGGTGATCACGTTGAATCCATTCTATTCATTTATAGAACGTTGGCATTCTAACAACGAAAATAAATCCGTTCAATTTAAGGAGGGAAGCAATCGTTGAAATGATATTGAAAAAGCCATTACCTTGTTTTAACAAGAATAATTGGCTTTTCTATTCATGATTGTCTTAATGCAGCAAAGAAAAAAAAACAGCTAAACCATGTATTAGGCCAATCTCCCTGAAAATCTATTTTCCTGGTATAAAGCAACTACATTCACTCCTCCTACATTTCAAAAAACACTCGGCGATTTCTAGAGATAACTTCTTAAACAAAGTTAGCAGTAAGAGGTGTTTCGAACAGATTTTCTCGATCAACATTTGGGAAAATCTTCCAGCGTGAGAGAAGGTGTCTCGCAATTTTTTTTTTCCAAATTTCGTTCTTACAAAAGAGGATACCCAGGTCGATTAGCCATTGTTGTAAAGGTAATCACATTCTATTCTGATAATGCGATAGAATAGAATTTTAAATAGAGATTTATCCCAAGCCAACAATGGTATTAAAAGCATTTTTGATAGAGAAATGCGCCGTTTTATCTCCTGAAAAACAATGAAAACCCATATAATGTTCATTGGTAATTTCAAATTTTATTTTATCTTCATTATCGTTGTATCACAACGTCTTTTTGTGGCCTTGTGGAAAAGGAACAAACCCACAGTTGATCTTTTTTTTTCCTTTAAAATTTTTGAAAGTACATTGATATTAGAGCAGATAACGTTACTATAACCGACCATGTCATTGAGACGCCCTTGCGTTTCTCATTTTTTTTTAGGTAAGCTTTGAAAAATCCTAATTGGATACCAAGGAGATTTTAGTTTGCAGCCAACACTTATTTTTCAAAATGACTCACGCAACAACATGAATAGGAGCAGAAGTATCAGCTGAAATTAATCGAAAGAACACCAATTAACGGATAATATTTAAGTTACGGAATTACACCAAATACAGCTCAAATTCGAAGCATCGTAACAGATTAGGTTAGTCCAAAATTCTTCGGGGAAAGTGACATAAATCTTATAAACTGAAAATTAAATCATTTAGTGAACAATTTAGCAGACTTTTGTTTAGAGAAAGTGATTTCTCCACGATAATTGGTTTTAGTTATTGAAACACTCGAGACAAAAGGTAATTTTCTTAAACTTATTTACAACTAACACACTGTTAAAATGTTCATCCAAGCTTTTCAGAGAGGCAATTGGCAAATTTCTTTTTCGTTGGTTTCGGAGAAATGTGTATGCCAGCAAGATTAAGGCTAACTGTGTCGCTTACTAAGTTTGAATTTAAAAGCAGACTGGCGCCGCAAAAATTGTGGTTTTCGGAAAGGAGACGAAACCGATTCACATCGTATCTATGACTTTGTAAAGATAACTTTATACAACATGATACACCGTGTTCGATAGAAAAATCCAGAAGTCTAGTTTCCATTCGATTTCTCACAACCCTTTTTGAACAAAACAGCCTGGAACTAGGTTTGGACCAAAATTTATTATCGGTAACAAATCGCGGAAACAAGGTTGATTGCTGATGAAAAAAGATCGAAAACAAATCCCTTTTCATCAAAATACCTATTAAATCTGTCGTTTTTAGTGACCATCATGAATTTCAGGACATCCAACGGAAATAAAAACGTTGGCGTTCTTGACATTTTAACTGTCGGAAGGAGTTGGTAGAACGGCAAATATGAGGTGGTACACACTTAAAAAAAAAATGGCAGAAGTACAATGCATCATCAGGTTTTACTCTTTATTTCTCAAAGAGCTGACTACTTATTTTGATTGAACAGTGTGTGCGAAACAATTAGATAATATACACGCCCCCCTTCTCGCGATTTCGGAAATTACTTAGTAAAAAGTACTTTTGCGAGCGCAACGATGACGCTATTCTTACTCATTTCTGTCAAAAAAGAGAATTTATTTTGAACATTATCTCAGATTGTACTGACTGAGGAACATAGCACCTGCGTCGCATAAGTTTGGCTTGGCAGAATATTCAATCTTGCGATATCGTTTCGGCAAAATAACGTACCATAGGACTCTTTTTGGATAACTTCCTACCTATGCATCGTCACAAATTGAATACAAACACGTTAGACATGGCTTCAAAGAGGTTGAATGCCAACGAACCACGCAAGAGAAATTTTAGAAAAAAAAAAATTAGTAAGGGTATGCGCTAGCCAACTCGGCGGGGTCCCACCATATTTTAAAATGAAACGCCTCACCGCCTCTCGGCGTAATTCAGGGTCAGTAATGCACGTTGTTAGAATTGACAACAACACTATCTGGTCTCATTACGCAATACATACATTTCACAATTTTATTAACACTTAATGAGATAGATAAATATTTACCGAGATCACCCTTGATCCACCACATTTTATTCAAAGGATTTGACAAAACGGGCTACGTGGATCGAAAATCGATTTAAACCGTAAGGCTAATGTTGTGTGAAAGTTATGCTAGAACAACCTTTCAATACCTTAGTCTCCTTCAGATTGGTCACTCTTCTCTGCTGATTTTCTTTTTTGTCTTCTCCTCGTTGAATTGAACTGATTAACCCGCGCAGCATGTGAAACTGTATCGCCGATCTAAAACCTATCGTTCGCGGAAATCTGAAGACGGGTGATATGATCTGCGAAGGAGGATGATGAAGGCAGCAAACATTTGCCGCGCTTTTCCTGTTCCATGCTTTTGTCAGCTTTGCGCAACCCTTAAGAGAGATGTCGAAGACGGCCTCAAAGGGTTGGAAAATCACACAGGAAAAGATGTTCACTGAACTTCAGTTTGAGCATAATTGACACCTTTCTTGTCAGGACTTCGTAGATGGCGCGGTGACATCAGTCATGCCGCAGCAGGCGATTGTTAAATGCTTGTGTAAACAGGAGTTTCATTTGTCGTTTCTCGCTTATTGGCCAAAAATCTGGCGATGATAACTTCTTCACCAAGTGTAGGGTGATAATGATGACCGCTTACCTAAAAAACCGTTGGGAAAATTCATCATTGACACTTTATCCTTTCCTGCCTCCACAGAATAGTGCAGGAATAAATACTATCGATCTAGATCGAAATAAGACTTTTCCTTTGAATAGGTCGGATAGATATTATGCAATTAAATTTAATGGCTAAAACTCGAGACCGTATTAAAATTTGGAATTTGTATCTAACAAAATTCGCGCCAATACATATAACTGCAGACAGTACTGTTGCGGCTTTCTTGACCTCATTAGTGCAGTGCTGATTCTAGGATGGGGGTAGAGCTATAAAGCCACCCCAAATGATTCCACATTTGTGGCACCATTTAAGCCATGCCAGAGTGCTCAAACTAGAAACTAGTGAGCTTCGCACAATTGCTCGACATGACTCATCCAAGCAGAGTGCTCGATTTGGACATAAAATCAAAGTTTTGTAATGCCAAAGAACATATATATATATATATAAATATATATTATATATATATATATATATATATATATATATATATATATATATATATATATATATAGGAGAAGTAGTGTGGCACACGAGGACGGACAACTTCGAGCGAAGGAAGACATATACTCAATAAAAAATCTAAAAAGTTTAATAAAAAACGTTTCGGTCCGAGACCCTCATCAGTTCTTTTAAGGTCTCGAACGTAGAAAGTTTAAAATCTGTAATTACGTAATCATTAGCACTTCGATCCTATTTAATGCTCTCTTTTTTATTTCAAAAGTTGTAAATAACTGAAGGTCTCTGACCGAAAGGTTTTTTATTAAAAAATTTTTTTATATTTTTTACGTCAGAAGTTGTCCATCCCCGCAATTTTTTAAACTTTCTACGTTCGTGTTGGCTGTGAGGTTTGGACTGCGAATCTTTATTGATCTTCCTGGCGCGGTGCACCTTTGTTGGCCTGAGAGTTCCATTAACGACTAAATATATATATATATATATATATATATATATATATATATACACATGTATATTTGCTTTTTTTTTTACGCGCTGTGCCTGTTTCTCTACCTAACTGGTATCGTCGGTTCATAAAGTATAATTTGCGGAAAGCGGCTTATAATTACAAATGTGAGTCGTCACTTTATCAATAATGCGGCAATACCGAAAAAAGCCTCCTAAAAAATAAAAAGGCTCGTTGGGAATATGGCCATTGTAGAGAATATTAAAAAGTTCTCGCATCCTGGAAAATTAATGAACTTCAAGGTTCTTCTTCTCAAGTTCCAAAAGCAGTCCAGCTTTCCAGTTGTCTAGTGACAGCACGAGAATTCTATATAGTGGACAAAATTTTTTAAGGAAAAGCGGAATACGAATTTTTTCAGTCTTTGTGTCTTTCAGCGCAAAGCACCGTTGAGATGAAAAGATTATTTCATACCTACACCCAGTAGCACAGGGGAAAGTTTTATTTCCACCTGCCTTAAAAGGACTTCCTTAAGGCGTTTGATCTGCAACCTCGTTCCCAGGGTCTCTCATCCTCCCGCCCCCTGGAGCGAGCTCCAGGGGGCAGGATGATGAGAGACCCTGGAAACGAGGTTGTTTCATTTGAAAATAGTTACCACTGTGATGATGGTTTTTCTATCGTTTCATCCGTATCTTAAAATGCCAAGGAGTTTTAATTGCAGAGGTTAGGCTTGTATAAAAGTTTTCTTTTCTGCAACAAGCTCTGGATCATCATGGAGAATATTTGTTTACACAAAAAAATGATTTCGTTTTCACATACAACACACTTTGGCCACATCCGTTAACTGAAAACCTTAACGATGTCATTTCGTAGATTAGTTCCACCTGTACATATCACTAAGACCACTCAATTATTATTCGTCTCTATTTACAGAAGCTATATATTCGGTACAGAAAATAAAAGGTGGCATTGTTTTAGTTGTACAATTCACTACATCTCTACAATAGGCATCGTTAAAAAGCTGAATCAAAATTTTCTCAATCTTCAAAAAATAAAGAAGGCGAAACCGTCAATATGGCAATTCTTTTAGTTGGATTTGTTTCTCAGCGCTGTTCCCATGATTCTCATGGGGTGCACTCTATCGGTGGTCGGTCTCTCAAGGGCTTCTTTGAGCTTTCTCTGATATTCAGCTTCAGCTTCCTGTATCAAGTAAAATAAACAATAGTCAACCTTCTCTGATCTTGTCTCCTTCCGGCGTTTCATGACACTCTTATAACTTCCCCACAGATGTTGACTTATTGCGAAACAATTTAGACCTCTACTTTTATTTCATTGTCATATTGGTTGTCTAAATGTGGGACGCATCTCCATGACAATGGACAGCTACATGTTACAATTTGCATGTCAGCTACAATTTGCATGTCACTTCCCAAGAAGTATAAAACTAAGAATGAATCCACTGTACACATAATCCAAGCCATCGCAGTATCACTGTCAACAGATACATCATTCATTTTGTGTGTTGTTTTCCTTCACTATTTGGTCAAAAATTTCAGAATCAAGATTTAATGCTTAATTCAGCGAATATTCCAGGTGCCCTTGTTCTCGTGACGTTATTTCACTTGAATCTGATGAGAACTTTCCGCTCCGCCTGTCGAAACGTCACTGAACGTCATGACAACAATCATGTTGAGGACTTCTTACACCTGCACATGATCTCCCTCCTGTATCTCGTTAATTACTAACCTGTCCCATTCTGAATTCCCTTTCTTCCTCTTCCATTTGTTTATCCTTGACTCTGCGTTGATAGTCAATTTGCATGTCAAGGTCCCGTTGATAACCAATATTTCTGTTCTTTATTCTCTCTTGATTCTCTGCTTCTAATCGCTTGTGCTCTTCAATCGCTGCTAAGAGTGCATCCCTTTCGGCTTTTTCAGCTTCTTGTTCCTCTTCAGCAAGTCGTTCTAAAAAAACAAGAAGTTATGAGTGAGATTTTTTGAAAAACGTTTCTTAAATGATTCTTCCAAACTAAGTCATGCATCATTTGAAATGTGTTTCAAAGAACAGATCGTTTTAAAGAAGTTTTTCAAGTTCATCTGTTGCAATTTGTTTTTGAGTTCATTCTTTGTCCTTTTATTTTTTCGTCTAACTACTTATTGCCTCTTTTCTGTTCTCCTGTTTCACCGAACTAGTAAATTGCAGTCTCGTTCAAGTTAAAAGAAGTCTCGTACTTCACAAAAATACCGCATAACGCAGTGGGGTTTCTCCTCAAAAACTGGTTCTCACGACCTTAGAACTTAAAGATCAGGTACTACTTTGTATAAAAACCCCACACCTAGAGCACGTTACCCAGATCAGTGCTATAACACTAATCTACAGGACTTCTATACTACCAGCGAGCTACATGTAGCCCAACTATATGATAATGATGATAGCCTTACGTATATTTTTGTACTTCATGTGCCACTAGTAGCTACTAACGCTAAATGTACAACAATCTCCTCTTGATTTTCCAACTTACTTCTCTCTTCAATCTGTTGTTCCCTAGATTTCATGACATTTGCCAAGAGTTTCTGGCGGGCATCTCTCTCCATTTTGTACTGCTTGATAGTTTGTGCCCATTTCTTTTCTACTTCCTCATTTACGATGCGCTCCAGCTCCTTCTCTCTGTCCTCCTCCTCTTTACGGTTCATTGCACAATACTGCATGAAACGTAAATTCGCTTCACGCATTTCACGCTGTTCAAAATAAAACCAATAGAAAAGCTCAAAACATTGCTCAAGTTAACAATCAATATCATGATTTTGTAAAAACAGCAGGATCAGTACCCAAAATAACACCAGTAGAAAAGCTCAAAACTTTGCTCAAGTTAACAATCAATATCATGATTTTGTAAAAACAGTGGGATCAGTACACAAAATAAAACCAGTAGAAAAGCTCAAAACTTCGCCCAAGTTAACAATCAATATCATTATTTTGTCAAAACAGTAGGATCAGTTACCCAGTTTAAAATATCTTAAAGCAGGCCTACACTGTATGTGTGAAAAGATGGGATGTACAAGTAACCTGTCAGTCATATCCTAGTTTTCATGTACATGTAAGTAATCAAAACTATTACAAAATTCTTGACCGTCACTGCTAATCACCAGCCCCGATTTGAGCTTCACTGGGAGGAGGCTGCTTAATTCAATGAATAAGCATCACTGTGTGTGCTCACCTTTCTCTGTGTTTCTTCTTTCACTTCATTTCTTGTATCATCCAAAAGTTTTTCTAATATTTTCATGTCCAGTGCTAGTTCTTCTTGCTTCTCTTTGGCCTTAAGAAAACAAGTGGAAAACAAAAATAAATAGGATACAATGAATATATGAGGTTTATATATTTAAATAAACAGCTTACAATAAGCAGGGGCAACAATGAAACAACAATGAAAACCATTTCCTTCAAAAAATTATCTACACTGAGCTTTACAGTAAAGTTTAGAAAGAAGTTGATTCACATGCAAATACCAGACGAAGGATACCAATTACTGAATAAATACAGTTCAATTTTTTAAGCTATTATATGATTTAGTTGTACTTACAGTGCATTACTAATTATAAGATTGTAAAACACATAGTAACATTTACAAAGAATGATGTACATGTTTGTGTATGTGAACAAACCTCTTTCTCATTCTTGAGTCTGATGGACACCTCTCTTGACCTTTTTGCTGCCTTCTGCTTGCGAAGCTTCTCTTCCTGTAGCCATTTTTCCTCCTCTGCTCTAAGCTTAGCTTCTTCCTTCAACCACTGTGCTTCCATCTCCTTCAGTTTCTCTTCATCTTCTCGCTGTTTCTCACAGGCTGTTATCTGAACTTGTAGAACCTGAAATATTCAAATATCCATGATAAATATTAGATACACTCTCAATTTCCATTTGTTGAAAATAAACACTTCATGCTGTTAACCCCAGTAACAACTTACTTTTAATGTTTCCCTGTTCCTTTCAATCTGTTCCCTTGCAGTTTGCTCTTCTCTCATACTTTTAACCTTGATATCTTCTGCCCACAAGTCAGCATAAAATTTATCTACTTCTAATTCCTTCTTTTTCTGCTCCTCTTTCATTTTCAACTGTTCATGACGCTCCACAAAAACTTCATCTTGATGACGCTGACTAAGAGTTGAGCGAAGCTCTTCACAATTATCCCTGAAAATCCAGACACATGAAAATTAAATTATAATCATGTGAGATGAAAAACAAGGGGGTTAGCATTGTAGAATCACTTGACAAGAGGCAGGAGCTTTGGGGTTAATTATTTAAGTATAACATGAATTATCATTTCCCTTGATTTCCATCCAGGCAGGGTTTTTTTCAAAGTTTTGAAGTACAGTGCAGGCACTGTAGTTCAGTGTCAATATCTACAATAAATCTCTATTGTCTACTTGACTCCATTTTGAGTTTCTTTATGACCAAAGAAGCCTATGAAACCTTGTAGAGTAATTAGCAATGAGCTTTCTATACAAAACCCTTTAGTTTAATGACACGTAAGGTCTCATGAAATCAATAAGTACCTCCATCTCTGATCAAGCTTTTCCTCCACCAGTTTTAGTCGTTCTTGCTCTCTTTTCTCTTTTAAAAACTTGGCTCTTTCTCTCATCTTTGCCTGCCTTTCAAGAGTTGTTTCTTCTTTTGCTTCCATTTCTTCAATGTACTGTTGCTCTTCAGCCAACAGCATTTCTTTCAATCTAATAATAATAATAACAATAATAACAACTTTATTTTAAGAGGCTGATAGTTTCGAAAGAAACTGTTTGGGGTTGCGTGGGTGGGAGTAACGAAATAATTTGGATATATCAACAAAGTTGAAATGGTAAATTGGCCACCGTAACAATTACAAAAGCTGACGTTTGGAGCATTAGCCCTTCGTTGGAGCGTTAGCCCTTTGCTCCAACGAAAGGCTAACGCTCGAAACGTCAGCTTTTGTAATCGTTACAGTGGCCAATTTACCATTTCAACTCTGTTGATATATCCAAATTATATTATTTTGAGAGGGTAACACATGACAGTAATTCGACTGATGAACTAGTGGACCTCAATCCTAAAAGTATCGTAGTTGATGTTAAAATGTAAAAAATGTATATAAAATGAATTCTTTGATTATAAACAGGTCTATAAGAATGCAAGCTAAAAACTATATAAAATAAGGCCACAATCTAAGTGCAACAAAATTTATCAAAATGAGTAAAACTGCATAAAAGGAGCCTGAAAAACTTCAGGCTTCAACGGCATTTTGACAGTTTATCCATTTACTAAGTCTTCGAGTTAAACCAATACTTGGAGAAAAACACAAGTTTAAAAGAGAGAATGAATGCCAACATTGTTACTTTATCCCTCACCTTTCTCTTCTATCCTCCAAGCTAAAAGTTCCTCTTTGCATTAACTTTTCAACTCTTCTAGCAATCGTGTTGCTCTTTATTCTTTTATCAGTAGCTTTCTCCCATTCCGACTACATCAAAAACAGAAATAAAATAGAATATCACCCTTAGATTCATTGGTAAACAAACTCAGATGAAAGTGAATATAGAGAGAAGGCACAAATATCAATTATCGGCGTGGAAACATAAAAAAAGCACATTTTCTGTTCGACATCAAGTTTCATATGGCCGCCACACATATCTATGATCATGATACAAAACTTACCTTTAGATCACAATGTTTCTGGTACTTGGTTTCAGCTATAGCTTGCTCCCTAAGTTCATCTTTTCTCCTTGTTTCGAGAATAAGATGTTCCACAGGTCTTTTGCTTGTCGGTTTTGCTCTCTATAACATACACAGCGTGAGAATTAAGCCATTCGTTCTCCAAATGAGTGACAGAATTCATACGGCGAGTTTTATTTATCAACAATCACAAAGTTTAGAAGCATTCTTGCTACAAACAACTGACCTTTTTGTTTCCTAGGTCCTGAGGAAAATTAGGTCCACAAAATGGCCTGACACACAAACAAACTGAAATGCTAGGTTACGCTTTTAAATAGTACGAGATATCATTACTTACGATAGCCACTGAGTGAGGAGTAGGCCCAGTAAATTCCCTACACCTTCGGACGTGTTGAACCATCATATTTACGGTGAATTATTCTTTTGGAGCGACTTGAAGCAACACTAATATACAACTCTTTTGAAGATTGCAGCAGCTGAGTTGGCGCATCGGTTTCTATTCCCTCCTGTTGTCATGACTACCGACAGACCAACACCAAAAAGTGCCTCGATATCGTGCTGAATAGGCAGGACTCTAGTGACCAGTCTCCCTACATTGTACAATTTTTAAAATGGCGGATGGTTATACGATCGTCAGAACAGCGACTGTCGAAAGAAAAACAAAAGAAACAGACATTTCTTTGTCAGTCAACATAGATGGAACTGGAGTAGGTGAGATAAGCACTGGTATTGGATTTCTGGACCATATGTTGACCGCTTTGTCGAAACACGGGCGAATGGATCTCACTTTGAGCTGCAAGGGTGATCTTCACGTGGACGATCACCATTCAGTAGAGGACTGTGGTATCGTCCTGGGCCAAGCGGTGAAAGCAGCGCTTGGCGATTTAAGAGGCATAGCGAGGTATGGCTATGCCTATGCTCCTCTAGACGAATCGCTTTCTCGAGCCGTTGTCGACATATCCGGACGACCTTTTGCCGACGTCAACTTGAACTTGCAGAGGGAGCGGATAGGGAACCTGTCTTGTGAGATGCTACCACATTTTTTGAGTTCCTTTGCCACCTCAGCAGCTATTACGTTACATGTGGACGTGTTAAAAGGTAAAAATGATCATCATAGGGCGGAATCTGCATTCAAAGCCTTAGCTTTAGCCCTGCGGGCTGCATTTAGAAGAGAAGGAACTGACATACCGAGTACGAAAGGCGTGTTGTAAATTCCTGGACTGCTTTTTCTCGAATTTTATAGGATCATTTCTGTACAGTTCATTGCACTTAGATAGCTAAGTAGATGGTTGAATGTATCTGTTAAACTAACGCGACAGTAACATAAGTCTTTAGGGGTTCAGCAACAAAGAGTCAATAAAAATAACTATAGTAACTAAATGCTGGTAACATTTCATCGTGGTACTTGACAAAGCATTGATATTTTGTTAGATTATGTATTCCAGGGCTGTGGTCTAGCAGTACCCAGTGCCCCCTGGCACCTTACTTTTGTTCTTGGGCGACTCAAGGATTTTAGTTTTTTCATAAAAGCCTATTCTGGGCACCCTGGGTTTCACAGTTTCAGAGCACTAGGCTCCCTTCAATTATTCTTAGAGTACAGCCATGTATTCAACACAACATAGAGACGATCTGTAAAAACATTAATCATTTCCTCTCCCTTTTCATCCACAAGGCTAACCCTCAAAGCCAAGTTATCAGTAAGCAATACTGATATCCGTGGAAACACGGTTTTCATACACCAAAAAACTTGTGATTTACCGTAAATCCTTTAAGAAGCCTCCCCCCAAATTCTTTAGAGGAAGGAATTTTTATAAGCCCCCCCTGCCCCTCCTACTCAAAAACAAAAATTCAAAAGAACACTCCATGTCAGTAAGTACAGCAAATTTATTCGAGTACAGTACTCTTAGTTTGTCACTTAAAATTGATCATGGTGATTGATTGATGTTATGTTGGGATCAATAAAATACGGTATATGGAAATTACAGGGCAGTGCTAAAAATATAACATGTCTAAACAAGATCTACTCAGAGAGTTAGATCATAAAATTGAGTTCTTTACTGAGTTCTAAATTAATAAGCCACCCCTCTAATAAGTCACCCCCCCCCCCCCCGAAGTACCTGAAATAAATAAGCCCCCTGCGGGATTTATAAGAAGATTTACAGTAATCATATTTCAAACACCCCAGCCCAGACCACAACTTTGTGTAAATCTGGCCTTTTAGGAGGCTTCTAATAAAATGATCCCCTTTCTTACAGGTAAGCACAAAATAATGTAAAAACCCGCATACAAGAACACTCATTTTTGGGATTCAGGCTGATTGGGTTCTTATATATCAGGTATTTTAGGTGAAATCAGCCTGAAAGTGTTCTCTAGTGTTCTTAATTTTTTACTTCTAAAAAAATGTAAGGGATTTACTAACTATGATGAAATACTTAACTCATAATTGTAATCATAAGACTTTAAATTCCAAATACAGTTGTTGTACACTTGCTATACACAGCAAGTGAAATTACTAGCATTTAAGCAGAGATCTTAGTGCAATACCACAGTAAAGCTACAGACACTGTTTACTCTATTAAACTGAAAAGGGAAGAGTTTTTATATATTAGAACAGTTTTCAATTTTCACGCTGAATGTGTTCATATATATATGCTCCTTTTTTACAAAATTTCAGCCTGGGTGTTCTTAATCCACATGTTCTTGTATGCGGGTTTTTACTGTACCCAATGCAAATTAATTCTGACCCACTTCCCCTTACACATAATTATCTCGGAAGAACAGATGGAAAGACAGACAGGTAGACAAACAGACGAATGGACCAACTTGATTATGCAGTTTTCTTGGTGTACTTTTTCAACATCTTCACATTCCCTGCCCATATTGAACAGAGCATTCTTGCTGGAGATCAAAGATCTTCTCTCGTAGGTGCAAAATAATTATCTCTCTAACTCTTAAAATACAGTTTGAGCAGATACTGTAAACAGTCACCTTTAAAAAAATCTGCATCTGAAATATAGTAGAATGGGAGATTATCAGTGTAGGGGGAATCTTATTAAAGAGAAACAGCACACAATCTCTTAAATCGATCTTTCATGGGAAAGGGTGTTTACATTTAATCCATCTCAACACAACAGAGAAGACACCAGTTGCACTGTTGTGTCCTTAGTCCAAAGCTTATCGCACGAGCCCTTAAGATTTTAGAACAATGCTTTCCACTTATTGAACAAATTCCCAGTTGTTGTCAGCCCCACTGACAACAGAGACAGTTTTCAAGCTGTCTTATGAGACACCTTTACATAAGCTCGGTTGGCCAGTAAGATTCAGATTATCCTGTGCTTTGTCAAGATTCATCCAACTGAACTATGAATTTTATAATCAGCTGAGATTACTCAGTATTGGTGATAAGGGGAGAAACTTTTTTTCTTCAACTCTTTTCAAGTTCCTCCTCGAGTGCTTCTTTTTCAAGTTCAAGTTGCTTCAGTTCTTTACCAAGTTTTAGGATTTGGTTTTCAAGTCCTTTAATCCTGTAAAATAAAAATAGATTTAAAAAAACGAAAAACTAGCTTCTATTGCATTTAAGGCATCAGAGGTGTAAGTGGGCTACATTAATTATTCGTATTACTGTCAAACAAAACATAAAGGTATGCCAAGGGGGTTTTCTATTTCACCCCAACCCTTGATGTACTTGACAATGTACGAAATTCATATATCCCTCAGCTAGTACAAGTGCCAAAATTGTTCACTTTAGTGCGCCGCAAGGCTCGATAAATTCAAAGTTTGTTTGAATGGAAATCTCCCCCCCTCACCCCTCTATTTGAACCCATAGATATAACAAAATTAATGACTCACTAACCTTGTTTTCTCAGTTCATACTTAGTTCTTATTAACTGAGCGGGAGGTCTGTATGGGAGAATCTTGACCGAGGTCACCAGTAAAGACCGAATGCAGTAAGGTCTGTACAAGCGACTGAGGTCAAGATTCTCCCATACAGACCGACCTAGCTCAGTTAATAAGATGTTTATTATATGGCTGTGTCTTATATGCCAATTTATTATATTCTTTGTACCTTTTTTTCTAGACCGGTCTAGATGGGAAAATCTAGACCACTTTAAATATTGATTTCAGCCAATCAAATTCGTGAATTCGGTAGTTCCCAGTCCTTGGGAGACACAGCCATAATAATGTAAGATACGAACCTCGTATTTTCCAATCGGATTTATGGCCCATGCCCATGGCACTTGGGCCATAACTTCTGGTTAAAAAAAATCGCAGTCGGTAACTTATAATACGGACCTCGAACTCCGTTAGTAAGAGGTATTTACATGAGGTACTTCGCCTATTGTCCCTTTCATTTCTGATATTGTTAGCTTGTGCTAGGTCCTTAGTCAACAGAGGCGATCAAAAGCCTGCCACAGGGTAAAGGATTGGTATTTTTTTTAACAAATAGATTATCAAACTTGGTATTTCAGTTTACCTTATTTTTCTCTCCAGCTTTTCTTTTTCCTGGTTCAAATTTAGCATTTTTAACTTCTCAGGTCGTGACATTCCTAAGATCTTTTTCAGTTCGTCCTCCTTTTGAATCAGTTCTTCTCTTTCCTGCCTGCATGTTTTAAGATCTTCGAGACTAAATAGTTCTTTTTCAAATAAGTTCTGATGTCCTCCATTTCTCATTCGGGATTTCTCGTCTCTCCTGAGTGCAGTTGCTTTGTCAGTTTCACCCGTCACTTCAATCTCCTGCATAGCACTTTGCAAGGTCTTAACGACCGAGTGTGATTGGACATCACCACCCTCTGATCCTGATCCTGATCCTGAGTTAGACGGAAGCCGTCTTTCCCGGGAAAGGCTTGAGACGGATCCTCCCGGGAGATGACGTACATCAAGAGAATCATTGCTCGCTGATGAAGATACTGAAGGGGAGCGTGAACCAAGAGGCCCACCACTGGGTAGTCCCAAAGGAAAGAGCTGGTGCCCCTCAGGAGGTGGAGGCAGGTACAGATTGTCTAAAGACTGTCTCACAGTCGCACCGGGTACAGGCACAATGCCAATCCAGTCTGGTTCTGTTTCTATCAGGCCGGCTTCCCAATCCGAGTGGACGGATTGGTTATCAGCGTTATGATCCACTCTCTTCTCTTGTGTTGGCCATCTTGAATCTTGATGACCTGTTGAAAAAATAGCGAAAACAATTCACAAAACGGTTAGATTGTACGTAACAGAACTCTCCAAGAAAAAGAAACACCCCTACAATGAAAAAATGCATCAGCATTCTTAAAATTCAAGATTTCAATGAATCTTCAAATCTGTCTAAACTGCAACCAAATTCCTTTAATATCCTTTTAGCTGAAAACATGCTTGACCTTCTATAACACCGAAAAACCGAGAAGAAAAATAATCATGTTATTTGCGCCAATGATTACTTTTTTCACACAAATTGCTTTTAGTTGTAATCATTATTTATAAAGTGTCTATTAAATCCAAATATGTCAAGGTCTTACCAATTTTTCCTTAGTTATCCTTCTAATATGTTCAAAGCTCACAGCCACTGAAGAAGGGCTAACGCCCAAAAGGTCAGCTTTAAGAAATCATTACAGTGACCAATTTACATCATTAAGTCAATTGATGATAATTATCTTAATACCCCCCCCCCCCTCACCAACGCAGCACCACAGTTTCTTTAGAAATTTACTCCCTTTAATTTGCAACTGTCCATCGCCTAAGAGATAATTTGCCGAGTTACGTCTAATGATGGAGCCAACAACAGGGAACATTTTTTACCAAAACACAAACAGAAAAGTCTCGCTTTGCAAGTTAGAATTCCAAAGTACTTCAAGTACACACACACAAATTAAATCAGTGTAGTTAAATTACCTGTGATGTGAAGACTGCTGATGCATTCCCCGAATGACAAACTTGAGGTATCAGACCCTAGCGATTTGAAGTTTGCAGAGAAAAGAGAACGCAGTGATTCATCTAACTGAATCCCCGGCGTTTTCAGTAGCTGAACATTGAGACTTGGGCCGTCAGATTCAAAGAGTTCAACCAAAAGTACACCATCCTCTCGTCGCTTTACCACTGACAATTGAACTGCCTGAAACAGAAAGCGCAGAACACTTTTCACTGGATTCACCATTCATGCCATAAAACATCAGTATGCATATTCTCCAAACTGTTCTTTATACATGTCCTATGGTAGTTACAAGGAGAATTTGTCTAACAATCAAGAGTTCCTCGAGTTTAAGATCATTTCCTTTACTCTCATTACCTTAATATTTGATTCTGTTGGAGGAAATTAGATGCTTAATACTGTTAGAATGTGAAAGGGTTAAGAGAGATGGAAATTGTCAGCCAATTGAAGATATGGAGACTTTCTGAGATTTTCGACAGTTAAGCTTCTGACTGTCAATGATGACTTCCCTCAAGCTAGAAGCAATTTTTCACTAAGGAAAAATAAAAATGTGTTCAAATATTTGTGTATTTCACCTCAAGCGGTAAGGAGAGAGATGTTTCCATGTAATCACAAATTCTTTTAAAAAACTCAGAAGATTCAATGGCTGGATTAATACAACGTGCTCGACAACTATTAAGTTGGTTGACAGCAATGGGAACCTTACACACTACACTGTAGATTGTTCGAGATGTAATTATTAGCAGTAAAAAGAAATCATACAATTTAATTATTACAGTTATGATGTACAATTACCTGTTTCCTTTTTTTTACTTCTATCAACTTATTCATAGCCATTACTGGTAAAATCGTGGGGGCAGGATCTCTTTGCAGCCCTGCAAGGTTAGCCTTCATAACTTGAGGAGGGATGTGCTTTAGGCTCTGAGGCAATTCGCATAAGCTACTCAAAGGCACAGTGAAATGCCATCCATAATCAATACTCTGAATTTTCACCTGACGAAAACAGAACAACACAATTGACTTCGAGGAAATACAAGCATTTCAGTTTAAATTTTAGGTCGAAAGCTTGGCTCTATCAAAAACACTGACCACTCTGAATCTACCTCTAACAATGTGATTTACTATAATAATTATATAACTTGTGCTCTAAGCAATAAGCTTCACACTGGAGAGACAGGAAGAAGATAAAAAGATCACTTTTCTGACGCATCTGAGCTAGAGAACTCCATAGTAGGCTAAGCCACATCTACTAGGTTCATATCTGACATGCACCCTGCTAAAAGCAGTAATTTCTAGACCACTGAGTGTGTCATAAGATAGTAAAATTTGAGCTCAGTTGTAAAATGTCTTATTTTGTAACAAGTATGGGAGAAGTAAGTTCATCAGAACACAGAAATCATATCATGAAAATAAGAAGACACGTACCCTATCCACTCCGACTCCGGAACCAAAAGGAACGGATACAATTTTGACCCGGAAGCACCTTCCAGTTTCGTTAACTGATACCACGATGTCACCAATGCGAGGATAGATCTGAGAAAAGTTTGATATTGTAAATTTTAGCTGAGTTTCATGCAACCAAATTCATTATCAAGAAACTTCCAATGTCCAATTAGATCCAAGAAAAATGACCATAAGTGACCAAAGAAAATTTTAAGTAAAAAGATGCAGCCTGCAGGGTTCGTCCCTTTTTTTTCAGAACACATTTCAAGGACTTTTCCAGGACTTTTTCAGGACTCAAATTGATTTTTCAAGGACTCCAAATTTCACCTTAATTCCTCTCATTCCTAAGATTTCAAAATCAATTCTCCTTACCGTCTACATACATTTTATTACAACATTGACTCTGAAAACTTTTTTGCTTCATTTAAGCAGATTTCAGGACTTTCCAGAACTTGTGGTCTTTTTCCAGGACTTTTCTGTCCTGGAAAATGTCAAAATGAACTTTCCAGGTTTTCTAAGACCCGTACAAACCCTGAAACTGAGGAGCAGAAAAATTCTGACAGGCCATTTTGCGATCATCATCTCATTGATTCATAAGGTGGCGCAATTTTTCTAGACCAATCACAGAGCAAAGTAAAGCAAGTAAAGGCATCTGATTGGTTGAGAAGGTGGCATGAGTTTTCTGGACCAATCGCAGAGCAAAGTAAATAATAGGCATCTGATTGGTAGAGAAGGTGGCACGATTTGTCTGAACTAATCCCAGAGAAAGTAAAGCAAAAACAATGCAATCTCAGATTTATGCAAGAAAGACAATTGAAAATTACCGGTACCTTAAAAATCTCTAAAGAAATCATTACAGAAACTTCTACAGTCTTACCTTTGTAGCTAAATTCGTTTCAGAGTATATCACCCTCGTCATGTGTTTAAGCTTCTGTAGACTGTTATCATCAGACTTATAGAAGTATATTACATTGAAGGATTCAACCTGAAGAGAAGCAAAAACTTTACAAGCACTGCATGAAATTAGACAGTGCCAAAGTGGAAGAATACAGATCTCTACATCAACAAGCAATTCTGGACTGGGCCAACCATGAAATATGAGCCATTTTTAACCACAATGACAAGTAATGATTGAGTGAAAGAACAAACTGATAGTTAAAAAAGAACCGAGGCAGGAACTGAGTGCACTAATCTCATGAGCAAGTATGTGATTAACATCAAACTTCTCCACATACAATGAATGCATTACACAGCAAACAGATGGTGAGGGTAAGTTTGTGAAGAAACTGTGGTGCTGCCTTGGTGAAGGGTATAATACATGTATGTTGATAATGTAGATTGGTCACCGTAAAGAGTTTCTAAAGTTGACGTTTCAAGTGTTAGCCCTCATCAAGAGAATGATTTCGAGGCTGCTTCCTCATAATACCAACCAATTCCCTTCGTTCATTTTAACAGGAATCATATCGCAACTGGGAGAATTACAATAAAGATCATGGGGGTTCGTGACTTACATGTGACAGCATAACTGTCATGACTTCTTTCTTCTCAAACAACTGGTAACAAGGGAAGTGCTGTTGGTGCTGTGAAGTCCTTGGAAGAGATTGTTCTACCGTTTCTACTGTTTGGTTCAAAGTAGAATACTGGCCATTCTCATGTACATTAAGAGGTGTTTGATTCAATTTTTGAGGCAATTTTGCCTGACTGTTCTGCGAGGGCTGCATAATTTGCTCTCTCTTTTGATCCACAAGCTTTTGCACTGGGTTTGGAAATGGATAAAAAACTTCGATATCCTGTACAGTTTGCGGGCTAACATGCATGGGCGGAGGCCCTTGTCTCCCTGACTGCTGCAGCTGAGCTGAGAATGTTGGATTTGATTCAGTGTTCATTTTGTTTCGGATTAATCCTGATGCCCCTTGAGTTTCCATTCTTGACTCTCGAACATATCTTGTCAATGCCATATGTTCATTTACTTGTACATCTTTTCCATTGTCATCCTTGACAAGAAGTTCCACCTCTATGACATGAGGCTACATGCCCCACAACAAAAATAAAATAAAACATTTTAAAAAACTTTAAGAGGTATTAAAATTGGAGCCGAAAGGAATATCAATGCAGTTTAATTCGTTTTAGTAGTCATGTACTGAACAGACCATTGGAATCACAAGGTCAAAACTGTAGAGGAAATGATCTCAAGGAAAAGGAAAACTGCTTTGAGCTTCCAGTTAACATGAATAATTATGATCACAATAAAAGTATGATGAGGGCATCTGGAATTTTTCCCTTACCACTCTTTACTGGCCCTACATCTCAAGTTTGCCTCCTGAAGAAGAACAAGTTTGCCCCAACCTTCACCAGTTCACACCGTTTCAAAATTTTACTTCAGGAACTGAACTCGCAATAGGGGGGCAAATTTGCAATGGGGCGAAACCTCCCATGACAAGTCCCTCGAATATTGCACTCAGTTTGACTTATCATGAGGGTTCCGGTCATTTGCCACTACCACAAACTCGCCACTACTCAAAGTGAAATTGCCACCCATGGTGATTTCACGGAAACGTTATGTGTAGCCTCTCGTGTGAAATGTATATCAAATGAGTTGTCTGTATTTAAAGAAAGGCGAGAGGAAATGAACAGGCCATTGATAAGTTTAAATTTTTCATGAACATTTACCATCATGTTATTTGCTGACAGTAACGTCTAGTTACCTGATTAGCATCTGATGAGTGACACACTCTTGCTGTACACACTTTATCAATAATCAAAGCACTCAAGTATGCTAAACCTTCATTCATTGTCTCAGGTGACAAATCTGTTGCAACCTCAATACCTGCAAGAAAACAATATGCACGATATCCAAATATAGCGCTCCTTTTCTAATTAGAAACACTAAGAAGACATAAACAACTTAATATTTAAATAATCATTTCTTTCCTTCTCATCACCAAAATGTGTTTGGTCCAGAACGGTTATTGTAAGGACAAATAAGATACCAGTTGCTCTTAGACGCTAACCCTTCAACCTCGAGGAGTGATTGGCTTTTAATTTCTCCTTACAATGTCACCCTTGAATCAAACAGTCAGGTCATGAGAATAGATCACCAATTCAAGATGCTCTTGATTGGTTAACAAATTCTCCTTGTCAGTACCAAAGGAAACATAAAGAAAACAGTTTGGAGAAAATGAATACCAATGTTAGGCTGTAAAAGATATCAAGGTAAGGTTTATATGGGGCTTTTACAATTATAGCAAGTGTTCCTCTTGCAAGACCGTAAGTGTCATGATAAACATACAGTGTACATTTAAAATTACACTGTAAAGGTATGCTTTTTATTTATTTATTTAAACACTTTCACCAGAGTGTGGTGAGGGTTGCACAACAGAGTGAGACTCTAAATTAAGTGCACCCAATATCCCACCCCAGGGGAGGACATCCATCACACAGTAATCTCGTGTGTGGGAAATTAACGTCTCCTACCCCCAACCCTGCAGGAGACGGGACCTCCATTTATTCGTCACTATCCGAGAAGATTAGAATATCTAACCATTTCTTGATGTTATAGAAAGGTAGCAAATTCTTCTCAATGCTATGGGCTGAATATTTCGTTACAACCCTTTCAAACAGTACATGTACACTGACAAGTAAAGTTTGTACCTGCTAGCTTGAATGGCACTGCCTGAGGAGCAAGATCCCAGAATCTTTTATGTATGTCTGTAAACTGATCCCATGATATCCATTCACAGTTTCCATAGTCAAGATAGAAGACTTTTGCTTGCTTTTTGTCCATTTTTGTTACTTCTAAACACCAACATCTGATAAAAAAAAGTGCTATTCCATTCAAAGGTCTTTTTTAACTTTTCAATGTTTTGCATCTTTAGTATTTGAATAGACAACAACCTCCACAACCTTGCCTTGTTGAGCATAATTAAAACACAATATTGAATGGCAAAGAGAAGAAAACAAGCAGAAACAAAGCTTTACTACGAGAAGTTTTGGGTTTACATAATAGTCAATGGCTTGATTGACACCACTAAGTTTTTCCCAGTTGCTGCCCATACATGTACACATATCTTTGTCAACTTGATACCCGTAATTTCCAGCCATTTACCCGCACGGCCGTTTACCCACACCCGCCGATTATTGCATGCAGCGAAAAAAAAAAAGGCAACAGAACAGTTACCCACACTGGTGGATAACCCGCACCTTAAAAAAGTAAAGGAAATTTGTACAACTATGCTCTAGAACTCACAACGGTGAATAATTGACAGAATGCGAATTCACGGCCACATTTATTGCAAACGATCGTTCAGCGCCATGTTGATTTGTTGATTTCTCAAAAAAATTGATATCTCCGGTTCTACTGGGCCTAACAAGTCCCTTAAAATGGGACAATTCTCTTCAGCTGAAGCTAGTGTTAACTGGAAATTTTTTACAGATGCGCCGGTTATCCTCAGCTTATTTTTGTCACCATCAAAGTTTTGTTTACACACGTGCCGATAGTAATTTGTTCAGATATGATGAATATATGAAGTTCATATATTTTGAACTGCGGTTATAGATACGTATGATGCATGATCCTCGCAGTAGAGAGCGCTATTTATGCAATAGCGAAAATCAGACCTGAAAAAAAGCAGACCTGTACGGGATTCGAACCACTGACCTCTGCAATACTAGTGCAGCGCTCTACCAATTGAGCTAACAGGCCAACTGGGAGCAGGCCGTTAAGCTGATTCGTAATAAATCCGTGATGATAAATGAGATATGATGAATATAAGAAGTTCATATATTTTGAACTGCCATTATAGATACGTATGATGCACGATCCTTGCACAAATAGCGCTCTCTACTGCGAGGATCGTGCATCATACGTAGTAATTTGTTCGTTGCGCAACCAATTGTGCGTGAAATAAAATCGAGTCAGCATCATGTTTTCGTGCCGCTTTGTGGCACTCTTAATACAATAAAATTCATCTGAGAAGTGGAAATGCAGGTAGGTGAGAATTTTCTTCAACTCAACTGCTAGTAGATTTCAAAATTGTCACATAACCCGCATCTCCCTATTACCCGCAGTGGCGCATGTTTAAGGCAAAATCAACAGATTACTAGTGGGCAAACAGCCGGAAATTATGGTATTATCATAATGATTATATAGTTTAATATGGATGATTCTCAAGGTTGCTATTTATTCAAAGATTTTTTTCAAATCATCTAATAATGCACAAAGATGCGAGAAATGTTGAAACAGATATTACAAATGAAAAATTTGTGAGATCTCTTTTGTATGAAGTAAACACAACTTAGCAGTAGCATGTGCTACTTGTGCTGTGTACCTAGGTGAGCAGAAACACCACCAACACCAACAAGGAATACATTACACTTATTCATGGTTTACCTGTACCAAAGATTATCTTCCGAAAATATTGCTGCACCCAGCTGATGCTTGACAGGCATACAACGTTTATAATGTTCTACGATCTGTAGATCAGTTCTGATTTGTTCCAGTTCCTTGTAACTTCCACTCTAAAATAGAAATATTTGATACATAACTGATTTAAAAATAAGACAAATGTTCCTCTTGAACAAAGTTCTATGGTTAGAACCAATTCTAATACTTTTGGATCAAGTCAGGATGTCAGCTTTTAAAAGCATTGAAAAACTTGGATATATCAACAAAGTTGAAGTGGTAAATTGGCCACCGTAACGATTCCAAAAGCTGACGTTTCGAGCATTAGCCCTTCGTCCTTCGCTCCAACGAAGGGCTAATGCTCGAAACATCAGCTTTTGGAATCATTACGGTGGCAAATTTACCACTTCAACTTTGTTGATATATCCAAATTATTTCGTTACTCCCACTGACGCAGCCTCAAACAGTTTCTTTCGAAACTATCAGCCTTTATTCATTGAAAAACTTGCTGGACAGAGATGATATAATTATCTCTTACACTGTACTTATTAACAGAAACATCAATGAATTATCATACTGCTGCCGTAGATTCCTTTTGCATCAAACTATCTAAGATATCTCAACATTCCTGTTAACCTTTTACACCTTGACATTAGTTTAGAAATTCTCAATACTCTTCTCTGCACATTTCCTTAGGGGAGACCAAGGAGAATTTAGTTAACAATCAAGAGATTTTTCAGTGGGTGATCATTTTCTTTTATTCTCATGACCTTAATTTGCGATTCAAGGGGGATGTATTAGAAAGAAATTAAATGGTAGTCACTCTTAGCAGTTATAGAGTTAAAGTTACTTGAAATAAAGTGTAATCCCTGGCAAAGTATTGGCGTGCACTTTATCCCTGAAAATTTGAAGCTACAGCTATAGTGCTGGAATGCTGAACAATTTTGCTAATAAGTAAGAGGTTCAAGATGTAATAACTCTGCTATAACAACAACTAATGAAGCTGTTCCCACCTTGTCATCAATGTTGGCCCAGAAGTGGCAAGAGTCAACAACATCAGTCACAAGAACTTCAAACTCCTGAGCTTCCATGTTATCCATGGTCCTTAGTGGTTTCTTACACTTCAAGTAAAGTTCACTCATCTCTGTATTGGTCAAAAGAATATGCCTGGGTCCAATTTCCTCCTTAACAACTGAAATCTCTGGTTTGCTGGTGGGACTAGAGTGGCCCTTTTCAACACTAGTTCTTGAAGAAGAACTGATCTTTTCATTTTCCTCAAGTTTCTTGTTATAGACACTACAAAAGTTGTCTGATGTTGTTTTACCACTTTCCTGGTTTTGTCCAACATTTCTTCCACTTGATTCTCTGAATCCATTGACAGATACACCAGACTGATCTTTCTTGCTGCCTCCTGAATCAAGTGCACCATCAGAGAAGTTATTATATGGGGACGACTGAGGCCCCAGGGGATCACAGCTGGATATAGAGCTCTCACTAGAAGTGAGTGACTGCCCCATGGTACCCACTGAGAAAGTAAATGAGAGCACAAAATGATCAAGAATAAACAATATGACACTAAATGCTTTCTTAGAAATAATCACCTCACATCCATCCAATTCAAAATGCAGGAAATACGGGGAAGCTCTTATTAAAACAACAATAAATAATTGCCTAATAAAGTGAAGTTGAGTGTGAGAAATATCCTGAATCCAGCTCCTCAATAGAGACTGCTCCCATAGCAGAAAATATTACTAACTCAGGAGTGAACTCTCCCTCAGAAGGGAGAGGGAGCCAACTACATGTAAAGCTCTTCTCTAGTAGAGCTTAGCTACCACAGGTGACTGACTTTTGTCTTAAGGTAACATGTAAAACAATGAGGATCTGGACACACTAGCTGTATGATGTAAGAGCCCTCGGGTACCAAGCAATTTCTATGAGAACACAGCTTTTCAAGCGCTTGTCACAGTGGAAAGAGGAAAGGGAGAGGGAATGGTACTCTGCAGGAACAGCCCCCTCAAGAATGCTAATACTCATGAAACTCTAAATAAACAGCCAATGAATTCTTGTGCGCACACAATTTTCTGTTCTGGAAAGACTGATTACATCAAATGGCATCACTTACCTCCCCTGCATCAAAATGTTGATTAATTTTATTGACTTATAACTTATGGTTTTTGAAAGAATTCATTTGAACTACAGAAAGGAAATGAAACCATGAAATGGTTCTTACAATCATGTCTTAGACTGTTACCATTACACTTGTTTGCAAGGCTGAGTGCATGGAACATCAAGTGGACAGGTACCAATTACACCCTCAGGCATAAAGAGGGAGCAGTGCCTTCAACTTATGTTTTCAAACACTCACCTAGAAAGTTCTTTTGCTGCTTGGCTTTGCCTTTGTGTAGTTTAGGGGTGACTGTGAGTATCTTATCACCTACTTTTGTACCTTTCAATTCTTCCAAGGCAGCTACTGCTTCATCCTTTTCCGCAAAGTAAACAAAGGCATATCTGAAATTAATTTAACCAAAAACATTTTAAAAATAAATACAAGAGAAACACTACAATTCTCCTTAATCAGTGAATGTAAAAAGTACAGTCAGGCATTTACCATTCTTGGTAAAAAGTAAACACTGGCACCAAAAAGATCTTCCATTTGGCCCAGGGCTGTTATACAGAATGGTGTTCTTTATATTGTTACAAGCATGAGGAAAGAAAATAATGAAACAGTTTAAAGGTGTTTCATACCAGTGTTTGTACATTTGATAATTCAACCAAATATCAGTAAATTTTTCTGCATGTAATCTTTTTTTAATCTGTTGATTCCCAATTGGCAATTTTTTCTGAAATTTTTTAGTTAGTTTTGTGGTTTTTGAAGTTAGCTAATGTTGTGGCTGATCTGTCATAAGTTGTCATTTAAATCCATAATTTAGGTCCTAAATAGCGTAGTGAATGTTTGCCTAAGTTATTGTGTTGTATCTAGAAATAGAAAAGTCCGCCTGTCTTAAATTATAGGAAGTGTTGTGTTTCTGAAATATATTACAAATATTCAAGGGGCTGAGGTTGTTTTTAACTTTGCACATTAAAATGCATATATCCTGTAAGCATCTGTTTACTAGCAAAGGTAAATTAGCTTTCTGCAGCAAACGTTAATAGGTGGAGTGTTTATCTTTGAATACAGCCCTTAGGCCTCTTTCTTGAACTCTCTCCAATCTGCGACTATCACTAGATTTACAAAAATGCCATGTGAGATGGCAGTAGGTTAGATATGGTAGAATGATATGATACGTATGGTACAATAAAAGATAAACCATTCCAACATGTTGAGCTCATATACAAGTACTAACTTCTTTTTCATCACAACCTTCACTACTTTTCCATGTACACTGAGGATTTGTCTGAGTGATTCCTGAAGAAAACCAGAGAACTATAATTACTTTATTTGTGTAAAGACAAGTATACAATGAAAAAATATAAAACATTTTAAAAATTTCAATTTAATAATTACTTTGGGGTCCATCAAAAACCAAAAATTTCCCTGTGGTCACCAACTTTCTCTTTCCAAATATTTTAATATGCTTTTAATTTTAGAAAAATACATTTTTTAGATTAACTTATTCAACCTAATTACTACATTGGAATGCCTATAGAAACAAATCCCTGGAAGAATTCCAATAAAGAGTTACTTGTTATGTTAAAATCATTTAGTTAGCTCTCATTTTTATTAAAAATATTAAATTCCCTGGCTCGAAACAACATCCCTTAGTGCATTTTTCCTGAGTTGAAGAATTTTCTTCAAGATCATTTTTCGATAAAATTCAAATCTACCTGTGTCATTCCAGCTGGAAAATTGCTGACATGAATGGGATATCCCCCAATTTCTTTACAAACAGATATTGCAGAATTTTCTTGCTTGTAGATTTTCTTTTTCTCTTCTGCTGTTATCTTTGGCAACAGAGCACTTTCAGTTTCCCAGCTTTCTTCTGACAAAACTGTTTTCAGTTCCTTTGGTGATGACAAAGGACTCTTGTCCTTAACACTACTGCTGGGTCTAAGTTCTGTAACAACAGCATCTTCACTTGCAAAACCATTTATGATTAGGGAATTTTTGTTGAACTGTTTTTTAGTGTCTATCTTTGTCTCTTCTTTTCTCTCTTTACTTGATTTTGCATTTTGAACAGAGCCATGTTCAGTGGCTGGATTAATCTTCAACACAGAGCCACGTAATTTGTAACCATTCATGTCACTCATTGCTTGGACAGCATCTGCGTGTTTTGAAAACCTCAGAAATGCAATCCTAAAAATTTTATTGATAAAAAATTATCATAACAATAAGTCAGAAAATAAAAAACAATTAAATAAAATATCAACGGAACTTGGCGGTGTTATACTTAACAATTAGGTGAAAGAAGAATTTGCTTGTTTTGCTAATTGTAGAAGAGTAAGTCACTGTATTATCAACAGGATAAAAATGCATATGTAAAAAGAAATGATACAAAGGAGGCCTTGGCAGGCTTTTTATGAAATAAGAAACACTCTCCTTCCATAGGTCTTCCCTGCATCCAATTAGACACGAACATGGCAGTAATTTAAACAGACCTGCTTCACGAACAACTTACCCATGAGAATTATCTATCTTCACTTCACTTAAACTTTTATAATTCTTGAAAATACTCCTCAGTTCACTCTGCAAACATAAGCAGAATTTAAAAAGCCAGATGAAAAAAAAAATCGCTCACAAGAACAGAAATAATCAGCTACACAAATTCAACTATTTTGAATTTGTGCAGAGGATCCTTAAAATCTCTTGGGTAAAACTTTCAGCTGGCTTCCGCAATCCATAACCTCCACACCAAGGCTGGCAATGTTTTGGTTGGTGGGGGTAAACAAATAATATTAGTGAGCTACAGAAATCTTTCACATTGTTAGGAGGCATTACCCCCCTGCTTTTTTCCCTTCTCCTCTTTTTCGTTCCTCCCTACACAATGACAGACTGGAACAGGTTGACGAGGACTTCAACCCTGTTAGTGGAATAAAAATTTTATTAGAGCACCTTGCCTGAACATTTTGCTACTGAAAAGTACACTGGCTGAAATCTTGGCTCAATAGCTGGGCTCATATCTCTAAAATCAAAAGAGAAAACATTTGTGCCACTCAACCATTCAATTACCATGAGTGACCAAGACAGAATTCCTCCTTACAATATCAATACAAAATCAGGCAGACAAGTGATGAGAATATAGAAACGTATCACTTTGGGCATGAGTAGCCGATACAAAGTCAAATTCTCTTCACCAAATAGATAAGAATTATATAAAAGACAGTAAAAAGAATATGAATCTTGAAGGGAAAGAGTTAAATGGAGGAATGCCGGTAAGACAACTGTAAATAAATTTAATCTATACCTAGTGTAGATAAGCTTACTTCTTGACAACGTGATGGCAATTGCGCGATATGAATCGCATATAGCCCTCTGTAGTTAGGTAAAATAACTTTTGTTTGGTCTGAGTCTACCGTAACTTTTAAAGAAGCTTTATCGTGCACAACAGTTCGGTCTTTTGATTTGCTCCTCTTGTTTCGCGGCCACTCCGAAGGATGTAGAGATTTAAGGCCATTTGGGACACCTTCAGCCTTCTTTGCATGTTTGGAGATAAAAACCCCCTTTTCAGGAACTCCAAAAACTTTATTTTCTCCATCTTTAATGGAAAATTCCAGCCTTGCAACGTCCGGGATAGCTAACAAAAATTCATAGAGGTCTTGGAAGCCATATTGCTTGTAGTCGAGTTTTGAGTTTGTCAGCTGGAGGTAATCTTTCTCCACCCCCGTTTGCTTGATCCCCTTTGCGCTGGATAACAACACGGATCTTAATGATATCTTTACGAACTGAGGTACCTCTCCAGCCATTAAAAACAACAAAGTCTGTGGAACATAACTCTTGATCGCTAGCTTGTCCGACAGCTTGTCCAAAACAAGACCAAACACACGACCACGTGCACGATTCAGCGGTCATCAAAACAAACCCAGGCGCTATTCTGCGAGCACAGCAATCAAACATCAACGAACAGTCAATCAAATGTGCATGCGCAAATAAATCAGTTTTGGAAAGCGTGAAACTATGTCACGCAAAATTCACGATAATGAATTGAACTTTTTTCTAAAATAAGCTAATTTCGGATTGAATCACGGACCAGAACATGGTCCGGATTTCGAAAAGGATCACAGACTGGATCACGGACCGGATCACGGACCAGATTGGATCACTGATCGGATCGCGGACCAGATCACGGACCAGATCACGGACCGGATCACGGACCAGATCACGGACCAGATCACGGATTGAATCACTGATCGGATCGCGGAGGATAGATCGCTATCGAGCAGATAAAACGCACTGGGATAGAGATTTATCTAGTGGATAACATCATCCGCTATTTGGCCTGCAGCAATGCAGGTGTCTTATTAGGACGATTTAAAATTAAGAAACTCCCGATCGTTTACTCAACTAGCCATGTTTCGATTTGGGGATGGAGTCGAAATTGGAGGGGGGGCGGGGAAAGGCGCTGAGAAAATCCTGAGCACTTGCTCGCCAAAATTACGTCTGTTCTGCAAGCTATCCACCCTTAAAATCTATGATTGGGTTAGAAAACTGGCGCCGCTCTCTCGACCAATCAGATACAAAAACCAAAACCAAACACGATTTGGTCGCCCGCATTTTTTCGCGTCTTACGTAGATTGGTTGTTTTTATTCTGTGTTCTCATTGGTTCTGAAAGGTATCATCCTTTCTTTCAACTGGGCATTATGATTACTTCGGTTTTGGTCAAGAAAAACATTCTTAGCAAAGAACACAACTGCTCAGGAACTGAACGGAGTGGAGGAAACTTTTGATGGCTCCCGGCCGCCGGACAGGAAAGCCGAACAAGAAATTTTTTACCCAAAAACTGTTTATTAAAAGAAAAAATAGCCAACAAATATTTTGTGAATTTAACACTCTACTCGCTACACGGCTTTTCAAAGTGAATGCATCGCTGTATAAATTCTCAACGTAACTCAACTTTATTGGTCGCCTGCAACCAGAACTTTATTTGATACTAATCTAAGTTTCCTTGTCCGTTTTAGGAAAAAGTAATTTATGTGTACTCTAGACTAAACTAAATTGGAGAAATAAAAGAGTATACTTGATACGTATCCAAAATTAACTATTCAATAAGCTTTCCCCTAAAATATGATTGGAGATTTTTTACACTGGAAAGCAACCTTTATTGAGAATGTTTAACTAGTTAGTTTCCAACCTCCAGCAAGAGTTAAAATAGGCTGGTTTTACTTGAAAAAAGTTTAAGTTAAAAATGATACATCTTACTCGCCCAACAAGCGGTTAGCTAGACATCTGTTAATTCTCATGATCATTCACATTAGTATAATTTGTAATATAAAAAAAATTCTCTAACAGCTAAGGACGCCGCCTCGAGGGGCACTGCGGAGAGCTTACTAGCTTATTGGCCAGCTTAAAGCTTGAATCTTTGAGAGAATTTTCAAACTCACTCTTTATCATAATAAAAATTCTGAATATCACCCATGCTCGAGCAATTTACCTTGCACTGTGGAGTACGTATTGAGCATTCCTATTAGAGGTGTGTATCGGAATTCCTAGCAAATTATAACAAGCGTTGTGATCGTCTAGGAAAGGGTAGTCCTGAAAAGGACTGGAGACCAGAGTGAACGCCACAAAGGTTAGCTAGCCAAGGTTCCAAACATTCAATTTGCAACTGACCAAAACCTCTCACCCATATTGTCGAAACATCTGTCTTTTCCACCGAAAACAGTTTTCAAACTACCCTGAGCAAGACGAGCGTAAATTAAGATCGACTGTTATTCCTAGGTTCAAAGACATTTTCTTTACAATATAGCAAATAAAGCAAATCTTTATCTAAGTATTACTACCAGCTTCCACAATCTCCAACAGTTTTTCCTCTTTCGTAATTACTGAGTCACAAGTAAGTATAGTAAGTAAAGTAAGTAAGTATAGCAAATAAAGCAAATCTTTATCTAAGTATTACTACCAGCTTCCACAACCTCCAACAGTTTTTCCTCTTTCGTAATTACTGAGTCACAAGTAAGTAAAGTAAGTAAAGTAAGTATAGCAAATAAAGCAAATCTTTATCTAAGTATTACTACCAGCTTCCACAACCTCCAACAGTTTTTCCTCTTTCGTAATTACTGAGTCACAAGTAAGTAAAGTAAGTAAAGTAAGTAAGTATAGCAAATAAAGAAAATCTTTATCTAAGTATTACTACCAGCTTCCACAACCTCCGACAGTTTTTCCTCTTTCGTAATTACTGAGTCACAAGTAAGTATAGTAAGTAAAGTAAGTAAGTATAGCAAATAAAGCAAATCTTTATCTAAGTATTACTACCAGCTTCCACAACCTCCAACAGTTTTTCCTCTTTCGTAATTACTGAGTCACAAGTTTACACAGCAACAAAACAAAACAGAAGAAAAGAGGAGATTGGGCTGCGTTGTACCCTGCACCTGATTTACCACCACCCTTCTTCATTGTGCCAACATTGACGCTAGGATCGATGAGTACAGTGTTGTTGAACCTGGGAACGCGGAACACGAACGTCTTCATTAATCCTTTTCGTTCGAACTTTGGAAAACCTGTTGGAAATAGCACGTATTCGTTGTTTCCTGTTAAAGCCTGCAAGAGAGAGAAGTAAATTGACAGTCATCTATTGTTACCCCCACCAAACCAAGTTTTATTTAATAGCATATACATATCTGTCGATTTTCAAATCTTTTGACTTTCGAATGTTGACCTTTTCGTTAGGAAATGGCTTGTGTCGAATCACACAGGACTAATCACGAAAGAATAGCATTCGAACTGTTTCCTGGAAAATCAAGGGTTGAATTTTGCGGATGCGATTAAAAAGGGATGCAGATTTTTGTCCCACCCAAGTGAGAAGAGATTTTTAATCTTTCAGTAAATAGAAAGTTTGCTCAGACTTTCCTTTTTCGCCATGGTAAGAATCCTGAGAGTCAGGCTCTCTGTTTGTTAACAACCGTTGCAACGTTGAGATCCTATTCCTTCATTCAGGAACCTTAGTTCCACTCTTCGCTGCTAAACCGTAGTCTAGTACCCAAACCTTCGGCGTTACAGTTACACGGTAGAATTTGGGGGGACAAGATTAATTGAACCGTACACTTCATCTTTTCGCCTCTTTTGACACGCAACTTCACCCTTCCTCACGTAATAGGAGCGACACTTACCCCTTTGTTGAGCATCATCTCTGAGTTTCCACCCATGTTGAATATTCTAGGACACTCGTGTTCCTCATCGGGTTCTTCAGGAACACAAATATCCTCCCCTGGTATCTCACCGTCTTCTACTTCTTCGGGCTCCTCTGCTACGCTTCCAATGCTCATTCCAATATCAAGGAACTGACCTGTTTCGTTCGCGCCCGTAGCGCTATTTTTGCAGACTTCAGAATTCGTGCCGCAAAATTTCCAGTCACTAACCTGAGAAAGGGAAAACAAAAAGAGGTTAAGACTCGGCAAAAGCATAATTTATAGATTTCCGCGAGCACTACTCTAGTGGAATCGAATCGCAACGAGGCGTGTGTGTTTTTTTAATCGTGACTATGACAAATTGTAGAGTAGAGTCTTTAAGGGTCAGGTAAATCTTATTGTGACACAACACTCCCGGCGATAAATAATTACCGATCAACTAGTGTTTTCAATAACAACATCGACAACATAAGATGTGCACTCTCAAATAAAAGATCTCTGACCTGTGTACAGCAGGGAATCGATGGAGCTTACCTTGATGTTAAATTTGAAAGTTCCACTTCGAACATTAAATGTCTCGTTGCCAAATTCGATTTTTCCTGACTTCAGAAATAGTAACACCTGAATTTCGAGGTTTGCTTGAGGACCAGCCAGAGAAACAGACAAGTTAATACGTTTGACAGGGAGTCCTTGAAAAGTTGTAGAGTTGTTCAACGGCGAGAAGCTGAACTTTTGAATTTGATTCACCAAGGAGGTCAATGCATGTTTTCTCTGTGTAGGACCGGTGAGACCCACCACATTTCCATTCGAATCTTTTTCTTCCAATGAGTCAACTTGAAATGTTAGCATCTCTTCGTCGTCGTCGAAGTCCTCTTCCTCCAATTCCTCGTCGTCGTCATCCTTGTCAAAATGAACTGCCTTAATTTTTCCTGTGTTGCCTTCTATTCTGACTGAAGTATCATTACCACGAATTGTAACAGTGTTGGCATTCGTATTGACGTCATCTTCGTCAGCCAAACATGTTACAAGGAGAACGGCTGTTAACGAAAAAGGGCAAAGAGAGAATTAAAAGGAAAATAGCTGCTTCACATTTGACCCTTTGACCCCATAAGAGTGACAAAAATGTAATTTCACCCCTGAACCACACATTATTAGAAAACGAGAATAACGAAAATAATCACCAAATAAAGCAGTTCATGATTATTTAACTAATTCTCCTTGACAGCATATTGTGGAGGCGCGGTGGCCTCATGGTTAGTGCGCTCGACTCCGGATCGAGTGGTCCGGGTTCGAGTGTTGTGTTCTTAGGCAAGACACTTTACTCTCACAGTGCCTCTCTTCACCCAGGTGTATAAATGGGTACCGGCAATTTAATGCTGGGGGTAACCCTGCGATGGACTGGCATCCCATCCAGGGGGGAGTAGAAATACTCCTAGTCGCTTCATGCTACAGAAACCGGAGTTAAGCACCGGCCTAATGGGCCACTGGGTTCGTAAACTTACCCTCGTCAGCATATTAAGGAAAAGCAGGGAGAACATTTCGGAGAATTTGCGTACTGATGTCATGTTGTAAAATAAATAATAAATAATAAATGAAAGCCACCTTATGTACATTAATTGACCGAGCAGCTTAAACTTCGAATTAAAAATATTCGTTTCAACCCAAGTTTAAAAAGTCGAATTTTCGAGGCGATTGTGTTATCGTCTTTGTATTAGCTAACCCTTAGCTATACACATAAATCCTTTATTATATAATATTACTTGTTCGAGTGAATCGAGAATCAATATTCTTCATGTAAATAGTTTAACGAAAAACTCGTATTGATGCTCACTTATAGTTAGATTAAGATGAGGTTTTAGTCAGAATATCCAAGTTTGGTTCAGCATTGGTTATATTGATGTGTGACGTTAGGCCAAATCACATATTGGCTTCCGTATTCATTGGCTGATTAGGAGAAAATTTTTAAAAATAATTTGCATTCGTGTTTGTTTAGAAGCAATGAATTGGTCTTCTTTTACACCTTATGGTTCGAAAAAATAAAATCTATGACCATTTTAATTGCGGTATTACAAACGCAATGCATTCGTCTATAAATAAATACGAGGAGTGTGTGTTTTTCGATCCTGGCAACATTTCAATATAACAAAGAGAGATTAAGCCTGTGAAAATGAAAAACGCCTTTGAAAATCAGCCAAATAACACGAAATCATACCATTGCCTTTGGTTTACCGCTAAGCTGCCTCAGAGAGCAAGTAGTGTCACATATTCGACATGCTTTGGCTTTCTTTACGGGCCGCGAGAAACTCATGAGAGCTGACGCTAACTCTGAACGTGCCTATCTCGGTAATAGGTTCCCTGCGTATCTACTTTGGAAGAGCGTCGACTGGGCACTGATCTCTCCTTTCCAGATATGAAAATAGAATGCTATCATTTTTTAGTAAGCGTGCTCTAGTTTGTCATAAACAGACTACACACTGATCGTTTCTGTTATATTGTAAAACGTGTGAAAGTTTTTCTCTCGCAGAGTAGTCGATATAGTGATATTACTTCACAGAAAAATTAGACTGGAAGTCTGTTACTGAAGTGGTTTAATGGCTCGCAGTATGAGTAGGTCATAAAGATATTAATTTTTTTGAGGTTGAAAATGAAATGCTCTAATCACCTCTAAGATATTGAACTATTCAGTAAATTTCCTTTGGTGACGGAAATACACTTAAAGAATCTTTCTCACGCGAATAAGTTTGAAAACCAGATGAAAATAAACTTTGAACAGATCGGCTAGAGCTACTTTTACTGGTTAAATGAGAAATTCACTGCTTCAAGTAATTGACCTCTTTAAGTATAGTTTTGGCTGCAAAACTGTATTCTCATATTGCTTTAAAGGCATTTTGGTATAGTGGCCCCTATTTGTACGATTTTGGTTTTTCTTTCCCTTATTATATTTTGAAAAACTGTAAGTTGGATTTAAACACGTTTCGTGAACTCAATTAAACTAAAATTAAATAAATACTATAAAAAGGCTGTCGTGCTTTCTTTCGCTACCGTGCCATATCGGTTGGAACAAATTACAAATTAAGACTCGATCATGGTCATATAAAATTGAAATTGAGATCAACAGAGATTATAGGCAAAGAAAATAAAATGAAAATAAATCTTAATTAACGAAGTTTCCTCCCTGCTCGATTAGAATGAAATAAAAAATAAATCAGCTCAACTTAATCAGTCAGTTAGTCACAAATCATTAATTTTCATGGCACCATAATTTCCATAATAAAGGGAGAAACTGAATCTATTTTCCTGTCTACTTTACTCACCAAAACAGACGAATAACAAGGAGGGACGAGAGAGAACCATGTCAAGTTTCAGCGCCGCTGGACTCTTAGGACAGCAACAACCTCTTCCCTCGACGAGAAAAGAAAATGATGAAAAACCTTATTTCACGCGCATTAATATAGCAATTAACTGGAAACTAATTATCTCCTCGAGCTCTGACGTTTCAATTGGCAGTTGCTTGTATTGTTCGATATACCATTTCGTTGATATTACACCAGTTGTCGCCAAACATACATTTAAAACACCCTGAAAAAAAGTTTACTTCAAGCGCTTCTCGATTTTTAACGGTATTCAGCTTCCTTGTTCTCTACTCCTCCCTAATCTCCCATAAAATTTACAAGAAAGATTTCAAACCCTTCACTTTATATTAAGATTGCTAGTATTTTGGGATATAATGACTTGTTTAGCCAAATAGAAGTCGTTGTTAGGGCAATATTACTGTTGTTTACGCGATGTACAACTTTGGAAACACATTAACAAAGAAAAACTCTGCACGATCCCATGTCTACCGTACGCCATGCAGTCTGAGGTGGGTCTGGCACGCATTAGCACTTTCACCAGACTTTTACAAGCGCTAGATTGAAAAATCTAAGAAATTCGAACCACGATGTAGATTTTTGGTAGCGGGTAGAAAGTAAAGCGACATTATTTACCGCTATAGAATCAAATTGCTTAGATCGCGTGACGAGATACGAATATTTTTGACAGCTAAAGGATAGCTTAAATTAGGAATTTTAATTACATAAAGCATTAGGAATCTTTTAAACTCGACCTTGAATTATAAGCGGTCCATTTTTCACCGAAAAACGTCGATTTGGAAGTCAAGTGATAATAATTGAAGTGGCAAAGGCAAGAACCACTGATAAAGTTGAAGAGTTTCCTGTTTACACAGAATATATTAACATGTTTTCGTCCTTTTTTTTGCAAGCTCTCTATTTTTCCTTTGTAACTGTGGAGTTCTAACCCTTAACAGTCCCAAGATCTCACGAGTAAGTTCCCTCTTCTGATAGCTTTCATTTTAATAAATTGATTAAAAGAAACAGTTGCTATATAAGAAACATTTGTCCATTTCTTAGTATTTCGGTTGGGCAATGACTGAAGCAGGAAGATAATTTGTTTGTTAAATCAACTTAGGGATTTGGGTGTTTGAATTATTTCAGGGTTGCTACCCAAATTCAAAATTGTTGATATACATCAAAAGTTTTCGTCCATTTCCTTCCACCGTAAAACAAACTCCGCAACTGTTATTGATTTTGTTGCCATAGAAGAGATACCTTTCCTTACAAATTGTTGAGTTTGTCAAGATCGCACTGCATGAAATAGAAACGCACTCCATGAAATAAAAACAGCCTTCTTAACTCTTTAATTAAACGCTAGGAAATATTTTCACCAACGTTGATGTTTGCTTCCAAAAGGTATTTTCCGACAAAATCATGATCCAGACTTTTCTAGACGCCTGCAATTTATTTGATAATTTACCCTTTATAACACATACCCATTGATCTTCTTTTTTTTTCCATCATGTCTATTTTAAGGTTTTCACGACTCATTATTTTCTCACGCATACATGATGTTGTTTGGTTCAAATAACGGTCGTTAAATACTTATCACTCTTTCACTATCATTTACTTATGGCAACCGGGCAAACAAAACAAACGAGATGAGAATTAACCTGTTTAATCATCTACTTCTTTAAACTAACGACTTATTGAATCGCACAAACTTTCTGTAACCAGGAAATCGCTATCGTATGGGATGAAAAAAAAAAAAATAGTGGAGAGAGAAAAGTCTCGACTATTCCGTTTAGTCTGTTAGGCGAGTCTATCATGAACTGGGCACTGAATTTGGAACTGATCTTATTATTTATTCTTTTTTTCACAGTAAGGTGATTAAAATCACAGTCATAACTCCCTGTATGAGTTCCGAAACTGGGAATGCTATTTTTCAATCTGCCCGAAGCTTTCGAGAAATGAATTTGCCTGCCACGAAATCTGTCTAACGGTCAGTCGGAAACAAAGACTCAAACAATATATCGTGCTAAAATGTGATCGTTTTATTGGATATTTCACCTTCGACATATGTCAATTTCATGTCACGTCTAATTTAAACTTACTACGTCACTCATTGCTTCTCGCTCACATATATTACGCTTTCGCCATCCATTGCTTATGGCAACCATGCATGTCAGAGCTAAGGATGCGAGAAGGAGTCTGTTTAGTCATCAAGCTCTTTACCGCTAATAGCTTTTTCATTATCGTAAACTTATACTTCCTTTACTAACTGAGATAAGGTACTTGACCGTTATCTGGTCCAATAAAAGGAGCCTGAAAATGGGAAATAAGAGGGTTTTCGACCAAAGGTTACCAATATAGCTTTTCAATTTTGCAACTAAGAAATAAATTTTTAAATTCGACCCTTGTTTGACAAATGGAATTTGTTACCATGCACTCTTTCTCAGCGCCTTTGAGAAGACGCTCGAGTAATAAGGCCTTTGTGATAGCTATTATCCTAGGTATCCAGGGACAACAGTATTGTATTGTTTTAAGAAGTTGTAAAGAGAATCTCTTTAAAATGTTAGCATGTTTTGGAGACCGATTTAGTTACCAAATCATCCCAAAGAGGAATCGAATATAAAAAAACAGGAACAACAGACTCAAAGGAGCCACAAGCCACTACTGCTAAACTATGAGAAAAAGTTTTTAAAAATTCTTTTTTTTTTTCAGGGAAGGAGAATGATGTAAAACGATGGCCATTGTAAAAACGTTATATTCTACTATACCACAGAAGGTTTTTTTTCTTTTTTTTTTTTTTTTTTTTTTTTCGTATCGAGTTATTTATTAGTGCTACGGAAAGATAGCAGACTGTTATGAATGAATCTTGCAACATGAGCTTTGTAAAGGCGTCGGCTAAACCAATTAATAAAAGCAACATAGAGATGCGAGCATACTAAGCAACAAAAGATAGGAAATGAAATGAAGTGATGGACCAGCATTGTCGTGTCCTCCTCCGCCAGGCTTGTTCGTTGGATTGGCAACTGGAGGGATGTAAGGACCAACATCAACACTGGGATCGATAAGAACTGTGTCGTTGAACCGTGGTATACGGAAAGTGAACCTCTTCACCAGTCCTCCTATGTTCTCAAACTTGGGGTATCCTGTGGGAAATGCCACATAGACGTTGTTGCCCGTTACCACCTGGGGGAATATTAAGTATATTAATACAAATCATTTCAACGGTGGTCGATAAAGCGTTTCAAGACGAAGGTCAGAGCAACCGCATCAGCTGTTACTTTCAAAACAATAAACGAGCCACAAAATTAACAAAATAAGAGTACGTGTCAGATACTTAAGGCAGCGAGGTGGGCTAAAAACGCCTTTGACAGACTTATGGATACTTCTGATAAATTGCGGGAATAGCTGGCACGTGTTTGTCAACCAATCAGAGTATGGGAGAGCCTTTCTCTGAACCCATCACAACTCCTAAAGGGCCCGGCGTGTTTCTACCCCGGCCCAGGAATGCATTTCATTTCTGGTCATTCAAAAGAGACTCACCCCTTTATTGAGCACCATAGTCGAGTTTCCACCCATGTTAAATATTTTAGGGCAGTCGTCTTTCTCATCAGGATCATCGTTAACGCAAATCTCGGCGGATTCATTTTCAGAGTCTTCTAACTCCTCAGGTTCTACTGCTTGACTTCTAATGCTGAGAGCAAGATCAAGGTACTGGCCAGTTTCGTTCTGGTTGTTCTTGGTACAAACGTCAGAATTTCCGCCGCAAAATTGCCAGTCACTGACCTGTCATAGAATTAATGACAACCGTAAAAAAAAAAAAAAAAAAAAAAAGAATAGCCATTCCATTTCTTTAACAGATTTTTGGTTTTGAAGCCTAAACCTTAAATTTGCCCTAGTTAACATTACTGATACTATATAGTCTGAAGAGAATTTTCCAATCGAGTGTCGAGGATAATTCTAGATGGCATTAGTTTCGCTTTTCTTCGCCCTGTGATTGGTCAAGAAAAACTCTCGCCGTTCTTTCAACCCAATCACAGGCCTCACAGACTAATCGTGAATTGGTCACTCGCAAGTTCCCGTCCCTTGAGCAGTTTGCTCGTTTTCCCTTTGGGTTTTTCTTGATTTCATGTGACATTATTACCGCCGCCCAGTTAGCTCAATGGGTGGAGCGCTGGACTGTTGTGCGGGAGGTCGAGGGTTGGAGCCCCGGCCGGACCAACACTCAGGGTCTTAAAATAATTGAGAAGAATTCGCTACCTTTCTATAACATCAATAAATGGTTAGATATTCTAGTCTTCTCGGATAGGGACGAATAAATGGAGCTCCCGTCTCCTGCAGGGTTGGGGTAGGAGACGTTAATTTCCCACACACGAGATTACAGTATGATGGATGTCCTCCCCAGGGTGGGATGGTGGGATGTACAGGTCCCTATTTAAACCAGCTTCAAGCTGAACTGGGCTGGCCTGTCCAAATATCGTAAATACATACAATACATACATAAGTTAAGTTTTAATTGGCTATTATGATTGATTTGGTTTTGGTTTTTATCATGATGACTCCCAATCGAAATAAATTCTAAGCCGTGGGATTTTTTAAAAACACTCTCCGTTGCTTACTAACTTGTCACTATACCTAAGCAGACCACAGTAACTTCATTCCTCTTAAGTCTGCGGCTCAGTTGAGCATAAGAGAAAGCTAGAAGTGGTCTATGCTCCGAAACCAACTTAAATGTAATATTGCGATATCGATCTGAAATCACACAGACGCTCTGGGAAATATGCGTCATCATAACCATATTAAACATCAAACGAACCTTGATGTTGAATTTGAAGGTTCCTCTTCGCACTGAAAATGTCTCGTTTCCAAAACCGACGATTCCTCCCTCCAAAAACAGCATCACTTGCAGATCAAGGCTGGCTTGGGGACCAGTGAGGTACACAGACAGGTTGACACTTTTCACAGGGATTCCTTGATACGTTGACGAGTTGTCCAACGGCGAGAAGGTGTACCTTTCAATCTGAGATGCCAAGGAGTTCACTCCATGTTTTTTATTTGATGGCCCTGAAAGACCGACCGGGTTCCCAGCCGAGTCTATTTCCTGCAGTGAGTCAACTTGAAATGTCATAACACCTTCATTGTCGTCACTGAAATCCTCCATTTCTTCGTCCTCGTCATCGTCATCGTCATCCTCGCCTTCCTCGTCCTTCTCATGATGAACTGCCCTTATTGTTCCTGTGTTGCCTTCTATTCTTACTGACGTATCATTTCCACGAATTGTAACAGTGTTGGCAGCTGTGTCTACTTCATCTTCGTCAGCCAAAGATGTCACAAGGAGGACAGCTGTAAAAAATTGGCAAATAAATCAGGAAAACAACCTCATCGACCAAGTAGTATACACCACAGCTTAACAGAGTTTCTTCTTTTTTGTTTGTTTGTTTTTTTGTTTTTGTTTCGTTTTTATTTTGTTTTTTGTTTGTTTTTTTCTTGTTTTGTTTTCAAGGTGTTGTTGTATTAAAAAAAAACTACCGTTTGAATAAAATTTATAACTGCGGTGCCTGGAACTTATCAGGAAACAAAAGACACAGACACCTGCCTCCTAAACTATGTGAATAGTTTTCCATAGGTTATTTCCAAGAAACCAAGAGATTGTTCATAACAATGGGGATCATTGTGAAGGCATTGATACGAAGATAATTTCTTTATTCCTTAGCAAATGAAACTCATTTTAGCACACAATATATGGTGTTCTTGGCGGATGATAAAATTTGTTAATTTTTCAATTTTATTTGAAAATGTACTGATTTAAAAAGGTTTTCTGAAAGTCTTTATAATGACTAATGACTGATGGTTTAGAAGTTGATAGCTCCGGAGCAAACAAAATCGAGGTTGAGCTTATAAGTTTTTTTTTTTTTGCGCAGTCTCACATATACCGACAGACGACATTGTACAAAAAAATCATAATTGCCTCGACCGAACAGCACTCCGTGAAAACATTTCTTTCAAAACGACATACACACTTGGACACACAATCGAATATCATAATTGGTCAAAGATGAGAGTTTATTGTTTGACGAAATTAGTGAGCGTTAACGCTAAACAAATTCAAGAACAATCTTGAATTTCACACGTTGTGCTTTCAATGACCGAACGTAGCTCCCTGTTGTCAAACGTACTCGACCAACTTTGCAATATAGCTCTGAGTTAACTATCATAGCTTCTGCGGCCATCTTATTTTCGTGAATTACTTCAAAATATTTTCACTTGTTCAACTGACGGATAAAAGATAGCACGTGCGTTAAATAATTTTTGTCACTCCTCTCAAGACATGAATAACTTTCACCAATTATGCTGGAAGTACATGGAGGTGTCCACTCAAAAAAGCTTACTAGATTTTTAATTTTTTACATTTTTTTCCTTTGTCAATCGTTCCATCTTATCCTCTGGAAAAAGTAAACAATGTATACCAATAATGCAGGATTTACTCCTGCCATCTAACTCGCCAGCAAGCGAAGGAGAATCCCGCAATAACCTTAAATCGGTTAAACAATATTATTTTTCTTGTAATGGCACCGCTGACACATTCTAATCTGCTCTCAAAGGAAGAGACAAAGACAGAGACAGAGAAAGGAAAGGTTTAGAATGAAATACGGTCTCCTGATTTTTCCGAATTACTCTTTAAAGGTTAATGATTCGTTGCCCATAAAAGTTTCTAAAAGTGAGTGATGGTGTTTCAAAGCTAATTACCCTAATGATTTATTTTTTCTAGAATTACTGGAACTGGTAGATTTTTTAATGTATATATAACAGCGCTTATAAGGTCACGGAAAAATTTACTCTCGATAGTTTATATCGCCGGCAGATTTTAAACCGATGAGATCCAAAAATGAAGCCGAAGAAGCAGGATAAATGATATGTACTTAACGACTACGTTGGAAGGCTGGACTGGAAAATATTTGGCTCGAGGTCATAACGAACGGACTGAGCGTAGAGACGTCCTTGCGCATGACCGAGAGCCAAATATTCTTTCTCCGTTCGGCCCGACCTAATCCATTCTATAAGCATTTTAACAAACAACCATCGCTCTATCCGGTTTTGGCTCGCAGCTCAACAGGCTGTACGACTTTATCTGACCCCGCGTACGGGTTTTGTAATAAGAAAACGTTTAGTTTGACATCCGAACGTTACAGATGAATTCAATTCAAGTATAAATATTCGCAAAAATAAATTAGTCTTATAAATTTTCTGTACCTAAGTTGACGCTGCATTTTTTGATCAAGATGGGGAATTAATCACTTTATCCGACTTTCATCCTGCATGTTAGTATAAACAACTTACCAAAACAAACGAAAAATAAGGAAAAATGTGAACGAAGCATCTTTGCCCTTGACACACGACAGCAGCAACTTTCCTCGCCGAGCACAGAGAGAAATTAAAAAAAAACTACATCTTCACCTGTATTTATTTGGAAACTGCATGAATATTATGACGTTATAATGTGTTATATTCGTGTTTGAGTGTCGTTTACATCATCAATATATCTGGCGCTCCTTTCAAAACGGTGCAGTGAACATTGGAGTACCTCATTCTCAGTCGACCGTAACCTATTAAAAACAAAAAACGGTCTTACTAGGAACGTCAAACTGCTCACACCACCTAATCAAATTGTTTCATTCGTTCTTCTCTCCTCAATTGGTGATGAAATTGCGTGTCGATAATGAAAACCGTTTATTTCTGGTTTCGATTGTTTTGGCCTAGAGACTATTTGAACAAAAGGAAGTGGTTGTTGAAGCAATATTGTTGTTGATGGAATGTACAATTTTGGAAACTTTCACTTGAGAAAATTTGCACGGACAGTCTGCCACAGCAACAACGTGTACCAAGAATAGGGCATTATTTCGATGATCTGCTTCTATTTTCTATAATTTTATGATGGCACAGGAGCTTTTAACAAGAAGCTTAAAGTAGGGGTCGTACATCTGACATTTTTTTGAAATTTCAATTTCTAAGATTGCGTGATGCATCTGCTAGGACCCTAAAACCACTTCTGGTTAATGAAAATGAAATCATTCGAAAGGACAAACAATGAAAAGCGATCTGCTTTTCCCAAGGTTTTTTCTCTCTTTTTATTAGCCCTCCAATTAAGGTACATTTTCTTGGACATGAAAGGTACCTAGTATATTCAGACTACTATCAAAACGCACGCAAGGTGTATTGTATAGATCTTATTCAAAATTCGCATCTCTGACTGCTATCCTTTTGTATGCTTATAAAATAAACCTTCCTAGATTTATCAAAATTAAAAACTGCAATTTTTACTCAAAAGGGAAGGCCAAGAAGATGTATTTGCATACGCATAAAAAGCGTAAAGGCCGCCCTAAAGAAAAGAGATCTTAAATTTAGGGTGCGATTTTATCTCCCCAACAACATAAAATAACAAGTATACGTTTTAAAGGTTTCTTGTAAAATGCAGAATTTGGCCACGCAATGATTCCTCATTAAAATCCTTTCGAAAGAAGAAAGATTGAGCAATTTTAATTTTCTGATGTTTCAATATTTGTTCTCTTTAAGTAAATCGAGATCGCGTGAAAGACTCAACACGGAATGACATCACTGCACGATGTATTCTCTCAAGTTTTCTGCTTTGAACGATGGTTCAAGGGCTTAGCTTTAGAGAAATCATCTCAGTATACACTTAAAAGATACTTTGTGTTTTGTTAGAAATGATTTCCAATGGACTTAATTTTGTTATAGCACTCGTGTTACCCCGTTCGATGCCGACAAACTTCACCTCGAACTACGAAGAAATAACAAAGTTACAATGTACTGCAGTAAGAAAAAGGAAAATTACAAAACTCATGTTAAAACGGAAAAGTTAAAGCCTCAGGAAGGTGGAGTTTTTTTCGATTCGTTGCTTTTCATCACGTTACTTACGAATTCGTTTGTAAATGTGACGTGAAAATGAGACGTCGCACGAATCTCCCAACTGCTACTGAAAGGTATAATCGCTTCTGGTTTGTTTATTTGCTGTAGCTATGGTTTGCTAAGATGCAGCATCATGAAGATTCCTCGACTGCAGACGCATTACTAAAGTGGATAACGGCTAAGAGTATTCAGAATAATTCCAGACACTCCTGACAGACTCGATTCTGATATTAATTAATAATAATGACAAGTTAGCGGCCAAATGAAAAATCATCACACCTTAACAACCCTTTCAATTAAAAACAGACCACAACAAAACACAATATATTTGAGTTCAAGTCAATTAAAAATATCTCGGGGGATCACTTTTTTGCAAGGAAAAAAGGACAGTTGTCATTGGCAACGTGACAGAAAGGTAACTTTAACTCCTAGTATAGTTTTTTTTTTTTTTTTTTTTTTTTTTTTTGCTGTCTTAGGAGTATACTTATTAAAGATTAAAGGTAAGTGTGCTGTGTTTTTCACGCTATACATGAAAGAGATACCTTAATAAGAAAATTAAATGGATTAATTAAAAGAGGACGTGAAATTAATGACCATGGAAAACTAAAAGTATCTTCACTAAGGATCGAAATTCTGTGCTTCATAGCCCTCATTTGTTCATCATTTATTCCTTCGTTCGTTTGTAAATTGCTCCATTTTACTCTTGTTTTTGTGGTGCTGATCTGTCGCAATAAAACCACGCTTGCGTTGCATATCAAACTGAACAAATTGACGATTTTAAAAGCACACAAAGTTTTTCTTTGTCTCTTGAACACTAATTGTTACGATTTCAAAGGCCTTGGATTTTAAATTTTCCCTTATTACATCGCGCTCTTGCGTAGCACTTCTCCGAAGAGACTGGGAATAGGTTTGACAAACCATGGCAACAACAAACGGCCATATTTATTTTCATGTCGTGTATACCGAGATTTAAAAACAGCAATGTTAGACTAATTTCCCTGATGATGAAAGGCGTTTTCCTCTTCGCAGTTTCATTTTGTTTGTTTCTTGGTAAGTGCATAAGCCTGTCAAACACGTTTATGATTATACTCGCCCTATGTTCGCCGTAAGTAAAGAGCAGATACAGAATTCAAATTTACCAACTGTTGCGAATAGTTTGCTTTCATATTTGTGGGGAGCAGTAATGAAATGTGTCCTTTTATAATTTAACAAATCAAGTGGGAAATAGCTGCTTTCTTAAGTAAATGTCTTAAACTGTTTTAATTCGTGGAATTTGAGGTCATCTGCAAAACTACATGACTGTGTAATTTGTACCATTATATGGTTTAAATTTGTAAAGCTAAAGGCTAAAATGGGTTCATTTGTAACTAGTCTATACGCTTAAAAATAATAATATTTGTGAAGCACTTTCCAACAAAAGGCTGCAGGTAGTTTATTATCTGATGCTGGATATGTCAGCTTCTCGCAACCCTAAGCCTTCAAGCTCCAAAAACCACAAGCTAATGTTATTACTATATTACTTAGCAGCACGATGGTGTTAGCCAAGACTGGATTGAAGAATGTGAAGCTCCATTTCATTTTGTATTTATCATTGAGTAAATTAAGGAAATAACTGCTTTGACCTGCCTCGCCACTATCGCTGAACTCAGCCTCCTGGTCATACCTTTTGACGAACTGAAAACAAAAGCTCACTGATATCTCAAGTTTCAGTTAGCTCGAGAATCTTGTGTTTTTTTTGGTCGAAAAGAATTGAGAGTGGTTCGGCTCATACACGTATGAAAAGATTTACTCTCCTTTGCGGTTGGAATGGCGGGCTGACAGTGAGACAAATTTACTTTGCTTTACTTAAGTAAGCTTTTCATCTCAAATGTTACAATGTTGTGATTATTGTTTTGATTGTTGTTTTAATTAAGCTGTTTGTTTATACGCAGGTGCAAACGCTGAAGCCGATCATGCCGATGAAGGTCGCGATGCAGATGGTATGGAGGTGGGTTCGGGTGGCGTGTTTTGTAAAGCTGTCGGCCGTTCTGGGAAAATCATGTGCGCTCGTCCTCAGACGGGGAAAAAACAAGATTACAGCGAGAAAAATTCCAATCGCATCGTTATCGAGTTTGACAGTTTGCAAGAGAGGAACAGTGGTGGCAACATGGTAGGAAAAGCCGGGAAGAAAAGACATCATTTTGATTCGTTTGCTGGTCAAGACTTTACTTTCGCCGGCTTGAAAGAAGTAACGTATCAAGGACTTCATGCGAAGAATTTCAATTTCTCTTCTTTTCTGTCCGGACCAAATGCAACCTTCACAGTTTTAGCTTACATGTTTGAAGAATCGGGAAACATTACGTTCGGAAACGAGACTTCAGAGATGAGGAAGGGAATGCTGAAGTTTAACATTCAGGTATGCCGGACTCATGACATGACACAACTTCTTTCGCATATCCAGCTGGTTTCCGTTCTTTTCCTAATTACGATGGTCATCTGCAGATTTATTTGCTTAAAATTTCTAAACTCTATCATGGTGCGCTCCCTTGACTTGTCAATACTTGGAAGTCTACTCAGCTAATGGTTTTTTTTCCCAAGAGTCATCCCTTTCAAATCAGTGGAAACGGTTATTAAAGTGCTTATGGACACTCGCTTTGAAACTAAAAAAAAGAACATTCAGGCCGAAAGCCGGAAATCTTTATTGTTATAGTGTTATTTAAGGGTAGAATGAGGGGTTGTCTATTATTGTTATTATTGTTAAACTCTTATTACTTAATTGCCTATTTGATGGTCTGTTTCTATATGGGGTCAAGGACTCTTTTACAGATCAACCATATGGCTCTTATTTTATCATTTATTATTATTATTATTTTTTTTTTTTTTTACTTTTGTAGCCATTGGCCATTGATTCGTAATAAATAAAATGTGTTCTCCTGGGAGACTTCAGCCGTCCCAACCTGAATTAGTTGCTTTGAACCGATTTTCTCCAAAAGAATACGGCGTTTGTCGGTTCTCAGCGCCACTCATCGAAATAGGTAGCTCAAGACAAGGGATGATTTTCATCACACGGACGGAGATGTGTAAAGAAACTCAGCATTCACCTATGAACAGTTTTAATCTCATCAGAAAAGCTTCTTCTTTTAGATTGACGGCTGGAAGTTTTGCTCCAATTCAAGTGATGACTGCGAGAGCGCTGATCGAGGAGAATTTATAGACGTTGCTTTAGCCGTCAAAAGCAAAGGAAAACCAAAGTTTCGTTCTGAAGAAGAAAAAGAAAAGCTGTTAAAGATAGTTCGCCACGGGCAACACTCTAAACATGGGGAAGGAACGGGGTCTCACGACAATGATGGAGCTGGAGAACAAGAAGGTTCGCAGGAATACCGTCCTAAGTGCTTAAAAAGGTGGAAGTATAAAAAATGTCCTAAGGAGTTTGATATCGGAGGGGGATCAGACATGATGCTCAGCTCACAGGTAAGCATTAGGCGAAATGCGCTAAATTTCTCCGTAGAAATAAAGCAAATTAACTAAGAAAACCATTTTAAAATGTCAGAGGGGTTATCAGCTTACTGATAAGTCTTAAAATATACGTTCCCGGCTTCCCTTAGCTTGATGTAGTTGTTGATTAAATGAGCAAAGAACAGGGGTTGTCTGAAGCAGTCTCCGTACGTAAGAAAAACTGCCTACGCTTTACGCTGCATGTGAATTTCTATGAACCTTTATGATTCTTACGGTTAGCACCAGATGCTTATAACCAAGGTTATATGTGATTCTTATGGTTAGCACCAGATGCTTATAACCAAGTTTATATGTGATTCTTATGGTTAGCACCAGATGCTTATAACCAAGGTTATATGTGATTCTTATGGTTAGCACCAGATGCTTATAACCAAGTTTATATGTGATTCTTATGGTTAACACCAGATGCTTATAACCAAGTTTATATGTGATTCTTATGGTTAGCACCAGATGCTTATAACCAAGTTTATATGCTTTCATAGCGCGTGCTAACGATAGAAAGTGTATCGCTAACAAACTTATATTGGGGGTCCTAGTGTTGATTATTTTGTATGATTTAATACGTGAAAAATATTCTCGATTAACTTTTTACTTACTTTTTAACTTATATCCGCATTCACATATTTTAACTCTTATTCAAGACACCCAGTACTTCAACTTTATTTGCCAATTTATGTGATTATTCCTAATTAGGGTGAAAAGGAATGAAAATTAAGTTTTTTGTCGTCGGTTCACCGTGGTTTGCACAGAGAAGTCCCGTTATTTTGTCTTAACTTAACGTAGAACATGAGGTGACGGCTTGAGAATTACTGCCTGTATCCTCGATGGATTTTGAGTTTCGACTCAGTATGGTGTTATGCTATTACAATATTTTCAAAGGGCATGTCAGAACCTCTCGTCTGATGCCCGTACCCCTAACAAGAGGTGAAAACAGAGAGATACCACTGAATGACAATCACCTGGTCTCTTTTATTTGTTTTAGGTGATGGTGGACGACGTTGTGATGGATATGCCTGGGAATGGTGACTATCCCAAGTATATGGAATTCCGAAACAAGCAAAAATTTATCTTCCGATTTCCGAAGGCTGTGAGTAAGATCTTTTATGATCCAGGCCTTGAGGTAGGAGTGGAGTCTGGCAAGGAGAACATCATGCCCCGAGAATTTGTTGTCCTGACTTTCGTTACTTTACTAGCTGACCTTTTCACTTTCTGAAGAAAGAAACTTTCCACTTTGGATTCAGATACAGAGACAATTACTTTCAGTACTTTTTAACTACGTTTCCAGTGAGAAAATGAGTTAAGTTTCATTTTTATGGTTTGGTCATCCTTCTTTTAAAGTTATGCTCACATTAAAGTATTGAAAATTAAGCGAATATCTTTACCAAGACTACTGTTATCCTTTATCATTACTAAGACAATCGTTCTGATTAGTTGGTGAACGATATGATGTTATATCAATGAAGTTAACTTACGTATGATGCACGATTCTCGCAATAGAGAGCGCTATTTATGCAATAGCGAAAATCAGGCCTGTACGGGATTCGAACCACTGACCTCTGCGATACTAGTGCAGCGCTCTACCAATTGAGCTAACAAGCCAACTGGGAGCAGGCCGTTAAGTTGATTCGCACTTGTAAACCCGTGATGATAAATCAGATACATGATGAATATATGAAGTTCATATATTTTGAACTGCGGTATTAGATACGTATGATGCACGATCCTCGCAGTAGAGAGCGCTTTTTATGCAATAGCGAAAATCAGACCTGAAAAAAATCAGGCCTGTACGGGATTCGAACCACTGACCTCTGCGACACTAGTGCAGCGCTCTACCAATTGAGCTAACAAGCCAACTGGGAGCAGGCCGTTAAGTCGATTCGTAATAAACCCGTAATGATAAATCAGATACAATGAATATATGAAGTTTATATATTTTGAACTGCGGTATTAGATACGTATGATGCACGATCCTCGCAGTAGAGAGCGCTATTTATGCAATAGTCAGTGGTTTGAATCCCGTACAGGCCTGATTTTTTTCAGGTCTGATTTTCGCTATTGCATAAATAGCGCTCTCTACTGCGAGGATCGTGCATCATACGTATCTAATACCGCAGTTCAAAATATATAAACTTCATATATTCATTGTATCTGAAGTTAACTTAATTTAAAGTCGAGGGTGCTTACTTCAATAATCTTTCCCAAATCCAGGCTAGAGAGGTAAATGTGACAGAAAGAGCGTCGTTCAAGCGCGCCATTTGGAAATTTTTTCCTTTTATCATTATTCGATCTACTGCTGATCTTAAAAGCATTTTTTTATTTAAACTAAACAACCGCTTAAGGTGAGGCCTGGCGATTATTCCCTTTCCCGTTTATTATCCTTGAAGATGGCAGCCCTACCTAAAGCTTGAGATATCTCGAATGAAGAATTCACATGATAACAAGGTAGGCTTGTCAGTTGGTCAGTTGGGCTCATCATCTGCAAAATGGCTGGATTTACACCTCCCTGAATCTCCCACTTGAGGAGCTACTGAAAGCAGTCTTTTGACGATTTAAGATTGCTAGTAAGACGTTCGAAGTAAAAAATGAAGAATATGACCCTAATTACGTCGGAATTCTTATTCAGTTAGAATACAATTTCTACCTCCAATTTCCGGTACTATTCCTCGATAACGTAACTTCAGCTTTTATAAATGAATTACATGGGATGATGTTTTCATCTCGATGTTCTTTGTATTACGATGTCTTCTTTTACGTTTTCCTATTATTTTATTGTTTTTAATGCTAGGAAAAGTGTCGATAACCTGACTTTGCAAGGCTGATTTTTTTAAGTATTACCACAAACAGTATATCAATACAAAACGTTTATACAGCATCAGCGAATACACTATCCAACAATTATTCGCCCACTGCGAAGTAAGTATCACACCATAGTCCCCAATCGAGTTGGCAGGAGTAGCTCGCCAGTGTTAGAGAATAGATGAATAAAGGCTGATAGTTTCTAAAGAAACTGTTTGGGGCTGCGTTGGTGGGGGTAACGAAATAATTTGGATATATCAACAAAGTTGAAATGGTAAATTGGCCACCGTAACGATTACAAAAGCTGACGTTTCCAGCGTTAGCCCTTCGTCGGAGCGAATGACGAAGGGCTAACGCTCGACGAAGGGCTAACGCTCGAAACGTCAGCTTTTGTAATCGTTACGGTGGCCAATTTACCATTTCAACTTTGTTGATATATCCAAATTATTGGAGAGTAGATGTCCTGTAAAAATTACTCTTGTGATTTCCATAGTAACTGTCATTTCTTTTGTCTCATTTGTTTCGTCTATAGAACTGAACTTCTAGCGAAGAAACATAAATTGCACGTCGGCCATTTTAACTTTAGCGTCTTGAGAAGTAATTGTGCTAAATCAATTATGAAGCCGTTCGGCCAGCCTGACGCCGTTAAATTTAACTTAGACTGGAGTCAGTGAGTCTAAAAAATGTTTTATTTATTATATGCTTCGATGTTGAACAAAGACGTTCGAGGTGTTTTCATATGAATTTATATGGAAAAAAAATATCAAAAGTTCGGACAAATTTGAATGTGAAACTGAATACTTTCCGACCTCTAGTATAATGAAATACTTTGAACTAAAATTCGTTTATTGTAGGGGTCTAAAATACAATGTTGTGCGGTTTTGTTTGATTTTTTCGGTGTACAACATTCATCCGCTTTCATTCCATTTTGCGCAGTACTCCGGCTCTGCAGAGTGTACTCTCAGTATCATGGTGTATATACAATGTGTATGAGGTCATAAATTAGATTCACAGTCATACATTATTAACGTTAAAAGCACCCGAGATTAACGCTATAAACAACATAAAACTAGCTTGTGCTAAAAGCTTAAGCTTTTTGCAATTTTCAAGAATTTAACATATTAAGCCACCCTTTTGTACATCTGTAACTTGAATTTTTCGATACGTATTTTCCACCTGCTATTTCATGCTCACCCATGAAAAGAACTGAGACACATTCTCAGTATCCCAGTAGCGTACGAGCCAGCGTCACATAATACAGTTTTATTCAATTTATCATAGCTTGTCCTGACAACGTCATTGTAGTTTTGCAAAGGTCAAGAATGGCCGTGTGGCCTTGGCGATTAGCGATCGCTGATTTTGATAACAACTTTTCAGTTTATCTCCTTCTGTTCAATGAGGAATGGAATCTAGAAAGACATCGTTCTAAAGCAAAAATCACATTCTCACCGATTAAAATCTTATCGTGTTGTCTCAGTAAAAGTGGGATAGGTGTTGCAGCTGCTGTTTTTGTGCCTTTGTTTTGTCTTTTATGTTGTTGATTTATTGAACTGAGACTTTGATGCAAGCGTCTTTTTCCAATTATCAAAACAAAACCACATCCAGTACTTTGAAAGCTGTTCCATCCGGCTGACGTAAACGGAAAAAACAATTCACAGGTACTCAGAGACACGATACTTCATCCTGTCGACAGAGCAGCCATAACTACCTTCCTTTCGTTGTTACATTCGTCGTATTCATCTCTGCTCTTGGTCATTCTAAAATAGATAACTAAGACCATACGCATGGCAAAGCTACAACTATGGGCAAAAAATATCGATATATATTGAGAGCATATATAGAGAGAGTGGTCGCAAAATCACCACGCTGAACTTTGAATGCACTTTCCTTGAGCAAGCACTTCGTTTGCCTCCAAAGTAAGAGGGAAGGGTAGTTCACGATTATTTCCCTTTTTCAACATGGTCAGTCTAACGATTATCATCAGTTTAGATTCCCAGGCCAGTTAATTCCGTACACTTATAAAATTATTTTAAAATTACATGCCGGACATTACGGTTTTCAATCAAGAGAGGAAATTTTCGAATAAGTCATGAAGTCTGGTTCACTGCACCTACTCTACATGCGTTCTGAAAATTATCTTAAATTGAAGATAATTTGATGTGGATGGTGATGTTCGGCCGCAGAACAGGGAGTGTCAAGCCCATATCATTGTGATTAAAATATTTTTTAGATCGAAGCTCTTTTCCAGCTCTTGTGGGTCAATTAGACACTACAATACACTGGAGCACTTTTTGTCAGTAGTTGTGGATACTAATGAGTCTTCTTTTAAGCGCTTCCACTTAAATCTATTAACAACTGAGATATGGTTAAGTGTAGAGCTGAAGCCATTTGTGAATAATAATTATTCAATTAAGTCTTGGTTATCTCGTTCGCCGGATCCGTGTTGTGTTTTATATTCTTTTTTCTAATCCCTGCATGAACGAATGTTTGTATTCTAGTCTAAGCTGTGTGATACTATTCTATCAGTTTTTAGATCTGGAAATTTCTCAACCGTTTTTTTTTTTTTTTTTTTTCTTTCACTCAGCTTAGTCTGAGACTTCACAAAAATGGGATGAGTACGCTGAATGACTCATTCATCATTTCATAAAGTGCTCTCTAGATTAAAGGTCAGTTCTTATACTAAAAGAAAATGTTATCAAACTTACAGCACCTACATCAATCACATCCAATATGAACACACCTTGACTGAACTGGTTGTCTAATAACCGCTCTAAGCTGAGTTTTATTTGGCGGATGTTTTTCGCTACGCTTTTATGAATCCGATTCTTTCCTTTTAATCTTAATTCTATGATTGGGGAATTTATGCAAATAACTCCGGTTTTGGCTTTTAATCTTCCATATCCGAATGGCTCATGATTTGTCTTCATTAAGTATTCACGGTATTTTTTTCAGCCGAAGCCCTTTTTATTTTTAGAATTAAATTATATCTGAAATTATAGTAATTTGTCAAAGTAAGAGTTTCCAGAGTTCAATTCTTTTCATCAAAATCAAGAAGTGTGGGCGATCTATGCAATTAACTTTGCTTTAGGTTGTTAATCATCCATATTCGAATAGAAAGTAACTTGTCTTCATATAATAAGATCAATTTATAAATATCAGAAATCTCAAGGAAAGTCCTAACTTTAACAGCTTTCTTTATCCGGGAAGGGAAGAGCTAGTAATAATACGATCAAAATATTTCGTTAGTTTTGGGGCGTTGAATGATTTTCTCTGCGTATCATAATACGCCGTTTAAAAATTTACAATGACCTAGTTTCTCCTTTTTTTTTAATGTTTTTTTGGAGAAATTTCTTGGAAAATTTTTAAATATCCAAGCGGCAGCGTTACAATAGCTTAGTATGTTTATGACCATGTATGGAAGTAGTTTGTGTCTTAAAAAAAGTCGCTTCCTACCTGCATCAATTAAATTTTGTTTCTGCTGTGAGAGACAATGTTGAAGTTTGGTCACTGAAATTGACATGTTTTCCCACTTGATACCGTCGTTTATTTTATTATTCTGGTATCTTCATGAGCGTTTTGCTATCCAGTCGGCATGATATATACTAACTGGCGAGAAGCTGAGAGCATTTTACGGACGACAAAACAACGTGCCCTCCTCCTCAGATCGTTTTTCCAGACTTTTGTTTCCATTTGAATTGTGTGAAAAGCAGAATTGCTGAGAGTTTCAAGCTCCTTTTCTGTTGAAGTATTGAAATTATGGAGTTCAAGATCCCTACATTTTAGTCATATCATGATGAATTGGAAACTTTCCCCTTTCTTATCAGACTTACTCCATCTTAATTGCAACTTAATTGTTTACATTCCTAACAGAAAACGGCTGCCGCTAGTCACACAGGACTTTTGTGTTTTTCGTTTATCTTTTCCATCCACAAAGGTAATTTGTCTTTTTTCATAACACTAGTAATAAACGAAAGAAAATGTAAACCTTTTACAATAAATCACAATAGTTATCTGGGAGGTAATGGGGAAACCTCGCAGCGGTCGAGAATCTTCATGAAAATCCCCAGCGATGAATTAAAATTTCTTTCTTTGATAAGTGTGAGTTATTTTCTTTTTGGTGGCTTTTTCGGCCATTCCTATTTTGACTAATGGCGAATAAATTTAATTTAATCCTTATGTAATTAGTAAGCTCTGATGCAGAATACAGCCGCACATATGGAAATCCGCATTTAACCCTAAGCGCAAATGATTCGGGAAAATCTACATCCCACTTTTGAATTCTACAAGGAAACGACCTCGCCGTCTTTTTTAGCTTGGGAATCACTTGTGTTCCTTTTTTTTTTGGATGTTTAGTTTTCAGATTTAGTTTTGTTTTTTAATCAAAAGATATAAAACTTGACTTGCATCCGAGATGGCCACGCTGAAATTCATCTAGTTCGTCTTAGCTTTTTCGTTAATTTGATTTCCCTCCAAAACACATCGTTTATGCTTAAAGACAAGCAGGCGTGGAATTTTGCATCTCAATCTGGTCTAATGGAATATCCATAGTTCTTATTTACTTTTTTTGAGCAAATAAAGAAGAAAATGAAAAATAGCTTTCGCAATCATGATATTGGCAAACTCTCCAAAAGGTCAAATGTCGATATGACTACAAAAAATCTTATAATAAGCGATTTTTCGCGGTGTCCCTGTTTACAAAAAATTCTTTAGCGATTTTTCGCGGTGTCCCTGTTAACCTCTTGCGATTTGCTAAGATGAAATTGTGATATCTTTTGAACTTGATAAATTTACAATCGAAAGACATATTCCGGCGTACTGCCAACAGATTTCCCCTTTACAATCTCTTTAGCCATATTGTCAGTTGACGATACAATCTAACAAAATGTGACTGATTCTTCTTCGGAAAGGCATGTTATAGATTTATGACATTTATGCTCTAGAAGAAAGATGTTTTTCTTCTTATCATGAGCATGAGACAAGGAAAAATATTTTCTTACTCCCATTCTCGTAACAAGAGGAAACTAAAAAGCATCTTCTTCATCGAAGTTAAAAATTTACCTTCATTGTCATTCTATTTACATTTATGCTTTTGTGCCTCAATTGAATCATCAAGATAAGGTCGAAGACGTGTATTCATTTTAGAGAGCCTTTCATACTGGTAAAGAGCTTTTCACACTGGTTATAAATTTAATTTTCAAGAAGCTTGATTGGATGTCATTTATACGAATTTCAAGTGACAAATTAGGTCAACAACATGTCCGACTTCGAGTCTCTAGAAAAACTATTTCTTAAAGGAAAGACGGTTCTTTTTTTTTTCAGTCTCGGGTACAGATAATATTTTTGGAGACTATTCAATATTTTGGTCATGGATCATCGACAGGGAATCATTAATTCACAAACAAGCGTTGTAACTTGTCTAGGAAACCGCCAACAAATTTAACGCCGGGTGATATGGGCAAAACCTCGGTAAAATGCATTTCCCAAAGAAATTGTGTACTGAAATATGGATCCAGTCAACGGGTTTCGCGAGGTCATCTGCATCCCAAGGAACATTCCATTAAAATTAACCGGTTTTTAGCAGAAAGAAGTCACACAGTGAACCTGACGTGAAGACAATGCATAATTTTCATTTTCTGACATCTTTTACACAAAAAAATTTCCCTCTAACATTAATCGTGTTAACATTTCAATGTGTAGAAATAATTAACAAATTGAGACCTTTGCATAGAGAGCTGAAAATCTCAGTTTATCTCGTAATTATGGCAAATCCTTGCCAATCACTTGTTAAAGTCGACCGTAATGATTCCAAAGCATTGTCTCGCCGTATATGAGCAAATAATTCGCTTTGGTTTGTTTACCAGAATACACAATACCACCTTTCTCCAACTGAGTTCATTTCATGAACATGCTGTGTTGATTTTTGTATTAAAAAGCAACCTTTTAAGTCGGCGGTTCTTTTGTAGTTTAGCTTCAGTTGACATTACAGATTTTAATATACTAGCGAATCAAAGACTATTAACAGGTTTTTTAAATACTCTTTACAAAAATAAAAAAGTCGCTTAGATTTCGAAAATGTATTACTTTTTAAGAGAAATCGTGCCAATCTTCAGGCTTCTAACTTTATTTTGCTTATAATTATCTCTAACACGAATGATTTAAAGGTAAAAATTAATTCATATTGAGTTTTAAAATCCCTTAATAAAAGCTTTATGGGAGTTAGGTTGTCACCAGCCCAGTCAAAAATTGTAACGTAAATATTTCAATTTTTCTTTTCTGAAAAAAAAACAAAAAAAAAAAACGGAAAACTATTTTAAAAAGATTTATGCTGCGTGAGCGCAGTACAGCACTTGAGATTGCGAAAACAAACGAAATTTCAAATTCTAACTATTGGTGATATACAAATTTGAAAGAAAAAATCAGCAGGAATCGATGATAAGTCGAACAGGATCTCGAGGCGTACCTTACAGCAAGTTATTGAACAATCTACGCACAATGCGGATGGAGCGTAAACAAACAAAGATCTAAAAAAAAAGCCAATATTGCGCTCAGTTTAGCGTTGTGCCTGAAATAGCCTCGTCAGAACCATGTCGACCGAGAGAAATCGTGCGGCATCGAAAAAGACGCAGGAACGCGTTCCTAAAGTCGCGCTTGAAAAACGCGTACACCGCTGCGTTCAACAGCGACCCTGCTGTCATGGTGTACCACGAAATTGTCGATAGTACAGTCGGGACGATATTGCTTCTTTCCACAGCATCCGCGGCGGTCATGAAGAACACAGGCATCCAACTTATAACAAAGATACCAGCGATCATGGCGAAAACTCTAGCCACGCGCGCTTCGCCTGTGACTCGTCTACCTTCGCGAGCTGCCTGTTGTTGATTATCGTAAGTTGCAAGTTTAGCAAGGTTCTTTACCTGTCGTGCGACCTGACGGAAGATCTTGATGTAGGCGAACAGGATGAAAATATAAGGAACTACAACACCTCCCACAATGAAGAACAGGTAGACTGTTTCTGCAGTTATACCCCGCTTGTTGTTCCAGAACAACGGTACAAGGCTCAGTGGAATGGGTAAAATCCACGCCGTTAGCAAGATTTTGACAAAATGTTTAGTCATTGTGTAAGAATATCGCAGCGAGTTCATAACGGCCAAATAGCGGTCCAGCGTCACCGCAAATAAATTGGTAACGTTCGCGAAGAGAATGAACGACACCAGATAACCATTGGCCGGGTTAAGTTGATCCGCGACGTTCACTGGAATTAACACAGCACCAAAGAGAATATCTGAAATGGCTAAAGACACGACAAAACCGTTTGTGAAAGTTCGCAATTTGCGGAAGCGGTACACCAAAAAGCAGACCAGGAGATTTTCCAACGTAATTAAAACGCCAAGGATACCCAAGGGTATTGCTTCGCTGAGCGGTTTTGTAGATTCTGTTTGATTAGCCATTTTTTCACGGATAATAAATTCACAAGTCCGCGTAGGCCACAGTACGTCCCGATGCGATCGCAAAATTTCAATTAGCTTGTGAAAGCCGAGTCGTGGTGGGGTTCCCCCTAAAGCAATTCAATAACTTGTTCCTTCGTTCAAATTCAGTATTTCATGATGTCCTAGCCTGCGCGCCTTGTATTGGCTCGTACCTCTTCGCGCTCTCACTTACAAACACACGATCTTGACCAGATGTTTTTCGTTCAATATTCGACAAGCATCCGTGGTGAGTCTGTTGAACAGAGCTCGCAGCCGTGATGAGCTCTATTGATGACTCGGAATCTCCCTTTTAAACTCTGTACGGTCCTAGCTCTGCCAATCGGAATTCTTCTGTGGGAAAACAAAAGCTTGCATGAGTGGCATCATACTTAAGTTACTTTGTCCTTGAATTAGCAACTCAGTTGGGCTGGCTCACTTTATCTCCTGGTAATGACTGATAACCTTTCTAACCAAAATGCGAATTATGTCCAACCAACACGAGAGGATAAATATAAATAGCTTAGTTTCCTTTTTCGCGGTAATTGAAAAACCATTTTACTGGTTCAATTGACAGGTACACAAAACATAATGATTCATCAAAATTTTGCGCGAACCACAACATAGTTCGTGGCGTGCGTGTTACTGAGAAAAGTGTTTTCTAGACTTGCTTCGTGCGAATTAAAAGAAAAGATACAATTTTTCACTTGGACTAGAAGACTATTACGCATGCTTTCATCGCAGAAAATTTTATGAAACGCCATTTTTGGCTATTTTTATTTTCAAGGTGCATGGCATGCTTTTCTCGTTTCAGTTGTTGAGTTCCGTGTATGTAAATTTGGCAAGTAATATATTCGTTCACAGCTATATTTTATAACAATAAAGATAGGAAATAAACTCCGTCGAAGCCTGCCAAGTGGCGCCTACCCAGACGAATCATGTCGAAAAGTATCGCGTATACAATGAAATCCATGGAGATATCCTTTCACGGTGTAATCTATTTTCAGCTCAACAAGCGATTCATTTTTCAGCTGTCCCCGCGTGTCGCGAACTTTTAAAGTAAAAATTCGCTGATTTAAGGGGTAGACTTATTGTCTGCGAAATCTATGAATGGATCTATTCATCGCATGAACTGAAGCTCAGGCCTCTAGGGCAGATGTTTCTACAACCCCAAAAAACTTGTTTATATTCGAAGTGATGTTTGTTTTTTTGTCGACTAGTGCTTGTTAATTCAATTTTATAGCCCTAGCCTCCACAGGACGCCTCGCTTAACTCGTGCGTCATGAGGCATATCCCGGATGTTTCCATTTCCACTAAATTTGTTTTGGATCACGTAAAGTTTTTTTTTTTTTAGACTTTGTGCTGCCATTAATTTGCTCCAAACTGTTTCCGTTCTAATTAAAACCGTGTGTGCACTTCTGGATATTTTTTCTTCATTTGCAACGATGCCAACCTCTTGTGAATAATTATTTGTCCCAAAACAGCTAAAATCACCAGAGGCAATGTAGACCTAGACATCGGTACCGCGATCGGGGAATGATAAGACACGATCACAAATAAGCGATAGAAAACTGGGTAAACTCAGAGAGATTAAAAGTTAAATGTCTTTTAATAATTAAACATGGCATTTTTTTGGCTGTCCATGTGTTTGCACGAAAAATAACATTTTGTAAAGTGAATCGAGCTAACTACTTTTGAACAGAGACGCAAATTAAACCTTCGCTGGTTTTAATGTTGTAATTACTTTTGAAACAAGACATTGTTTTGCTGTGAATGAATATTGGGGAGCAGTTGATATCGGAAAATTTTCACCACGATATCTTTTTCAGAGCTCTGAATGACCTTCCCTGCAGAATAAAATTGGGTTTGAAAGAACCCATAATGTTCACGTTAATCCTTTTTTAATCTTCGCTCAGTCAGTTGTAAAAAATAATGAGTGAAGCTGTTTCATAGAGCGTCTTTTTAAAGAACTAAATCGAACTTCCCTGCAGAGTGGAATTTGAACCCCTTTTTCTGAGTATGAAAACATAATTTTGTCAATTAAGTTTTCCTGGGATGCATTTTAAGTCACGCACTTTATATTTAACTGAGCCATCTGTAGCCTTAAATTAGAAGGGTTTATCCGGTCATAAACCTTAAAACATATTAAATGACACGTTTTAGACACTTCGTTTCTTCCGGAGACTTAAATGAGAGTCTTGAGAAACTCAGCGCTGAATTGACATCTTTATACATAAGTAGTTCTCGACATATCTTGATGAAGAAGCGCCATACGTGCAAGCTCTGAACTACGCCTCGTGTAAACTTTACATATCACAGTAAACAGTTGAGAGGTTCTTAGTTTATCTCGGTGTAAATCCTTTTAACTTGATTAAAATTTGAATTCCTCTTTTGTAAGAACTCGAACGGGAGATCACTGAACTGAGCTCCGTGAAACGAAAGAAAAATATTAATCACCGAGACTTGATTCATCATTCAACAATTAACCAGAGAAAATAACACTATACTGCTAAACAGTGTTACTAAGACTTAAAGTCAAGAATTAAAGTCAACACAGAAAGGAACTTCAAATTTAAAGAAACTTTTCAATTTTGTGATTAGTCTCGCCATACACATGTAAGATATATTTGATTATTGGAATCGACTGACGATATATATCCCCTGTCTTTACGTGATGCTTGGACAATCTTCAATTTTATATTCCTGATGAATACAAATAGTTCTCAAAGATAATATTATTTCGTAAGGTCGCGATTATCACGACACAAAAATCTATCTGAGTTTTTGCTGAGGTCATCATGACACCAAACTGAGAATACTCATCTTTTTGTGTGAAATCGCCAACATAATTTACTCTTACAAGTAAATAAGAGAGGTTCGTCCGGTTATAAAACATAAAAGCAAAAGTAAGGACCCATCTTTGGACTTTTTTTTTTTTCCATCCTGAGACTTATTTAAATAAGTGTCAAACATCTTAGATAAAGAAAAGTTCCCCATATAGCTTCTCGACTATAGGCTTTATATTACGCGATAATAAACTAAGAGAATCTCTTTACATTCAGCGACCAAGTTTATCTTGATGCGAATCATTTGATTTAAGAATTAAACCTCTCTACAAAAGCTTCTCTGGGGATCGTTGAAATCGTTAAAAAAAAGAAGGAAACTTTGTGTTTGGATTCCATCTTTCCACAAAGTACTTCTTACTAAAACGTAAAAAGGAAAATTAGTAAGGCATATATTGCAATGCAGCATTTCTCCTAACCAGAACTAAAAGGGGAACTTTAACAACGTGCACAACAGATTTGTCTCTTAATCAGTGCAACAGATGTTTTCATCCCAATATTGTTTGGGTTTTGCCTGATAAGATCATGATTTACTGTCTACGCAAATGCACAAGCAATCTCGAAATCTTCCGATTTATTTTTTTGATGTTCTTTCCTGGAGTTGTATTTCGTCAAAGATGCAGCGTTCACGAGCACCACGAAACGTGGAATTTTCATTTTTTCTCAGAAAAAGTCGCATACTCAAAGGAATTTCAAGGTATCTATAGAGAGCTTTTGCTCAATTGAACCAAATATAGTTTCATGTTAAGATTCTGCAGATAATTTCAGCTTTCTTGAAATGGATACCAAAATCACTGTTATCAATAACATCTCCAATATTGTTAATTTACGTAGGCGAATGTCTATCAGTGGGGAAGAACACTTAAGCCCGAAGAGGGGCACGAAAATATACTCTTCAGTTCGAGTAATCTCTGTTAGAAATATCACCGGGGTAGAAATTCTTCTTTTAACATCAACTGATTTTCAACAATCGATTGGCAAGTGTAATGAGTATTAACTATGATTTTATGGCTACGTGTGCTTTGTTCTTAAGAGACGTTGCAACTTATTACAACATCGTTATCAGTTCATTATTATTTTATTAGGCCTGTCAACTTGCCTTCCTTTTTTTTATTTCAGCGAAAAGCTGAATATGCGTCGGATAAATGAGTGGTGTTATAAAGGGTATACTAATTCAATGCGTTCACTTTTAGCCTGGGGGTAAGGCTCGTGCACGGGTTACTCGATGGGTTACCATGTAGCACGATTACCTTCAGAGTCTTATATGACCCATATTACGGATTGGCGATAATTTGAGTTTTGCGGGAGCAATGTTTATGTTTCGATGTGACAATAAACTCGTCTATTTACTGATCTTTCTGATTTTCTAAGCAGGTTGTTGAATTTCATGTAACCGAAAAAGTGACTATGCATTTGCAAATTTTCTAAGAAGTTACATGAAGGGTAGCTACAAGTTGGACGATTCGTAGAAGCATAATTCGAGTGAGTTCGAATACAAAGGTTGAAGAGTTCTCTTTTATTTCCAGCTTCTCGTAGACCGAAAATGTGTCAAAGCCGATACAAAATTGCTCGACGCAAGTGATCCCTTAGTGGCATGTAGTTTCGTCACGGTATAGCGTTCCACGAACATTGAAAGAGATTCGGTATATCAGCATTCAAAGGTTGCGTTATCCTCTCTTTGTAAGTATCATTGGTAGAGGGGCAGTCACATGGATTGTTGATCTCGATTGTTTAGGATCCGAGATCTAAACAGTGGCTCGAATGAAATCATCTCTCTAAAACCAAGTACACTCCCATCCCTCCTCATTTTCCTCTTGTTAAGTTACCTCTGAGTACCCAAATACACTCCCACCCCTCCTCATTTTCCTTTTGTCAAGTTACCTCTGAGTACCCAAGTACACTCCCACCCCTCCTCAGTTTCCTCTTGTGAAGTTACCTCTGAGTACCCAAGTACACTCCCACCCCTCCTCAGTTTCCTCTCGTGAAGTTACCTCTTAGTACCCAAGTACACTCCCACCCCTCCTTAGTTTCCTCTTGTCAAGTTACCTCTGAGTACCCAAGTACACTCCCACCCCTCCTCAGTTTCTTCTTTTCAAGTTACCTCTAAGGATCCACATAAGAGATATTCACAACTAAATGATAGTATAACCATTTATAAATTTTCCTAAATTTATTTTACAGGTAGCGTTTGGAGTACCGTTCATATTTTTGCAAGACAGCTTTTTGCAATTCTTTTTCAAAAACTACAATGAGCGACAACCCCTCACCTAGGTAAAATACGCTGATAAAAACATTTTATCTTCAAAGATATCAAATGAATTTAAAACATTCTTGAAGTTGAGAACTACCTTCTATTGATGTCTACTCTACGTGAAAAGATCCCTGCCATCATTCATTTGCGTAAGAAGTGTTCTTAAAAAAGCTTGAATTCCATCTCTTTATTGATTTATCTAAAGCGTAAATGGCAACCTATTTCGACCTATGAATTAAGGGGGTTAGTTTCTAAAGAAACTGTGGTGCTACGTCGGTGGGGGTAACATGATAATTTGGTTTTATCAACTAAGGTGACAGGGACCGCGGAGGGGCTGGTAGGGCTACAGCCCTACCAGTTTTATTGCTGGGATTTATTTTTTAGGGCTCCAGTTGAGATGGACAGAATATGGATTTTGCTACTTGAAAGTAATAAAACGCGTCTTCCCTTACACATTTGCCTCAAGCCAAACGCTCGGTAAAGCTGTGCAAGATAAGTGACGAACACTTCCTCGGCGTTTGTTTGTACTGGCCAGATTGTTTTAGTCTACCACTTTAAAATGGTCTCCGCGGTCCCTGGTTGATAAGAGGGACCTTAAGCAAACCACGACGGCGACGAGGACGTGAGAAAACAAAAGATCTAATCGGCAGAACAATAGGTCAGCACGTGCATTGTAAAACTTAGTACATTTCTTAGCCGTCCTTTACAAAACAACAACGTGAAATCACCAAAATTTGCGTCGTCTGCGAACCGAAACCGCGACGGCAAATTATTTTAATTTCCATTTGGAACTCAACGCTACTTTTATACTTTATGTCGAGGTTGAGTTGTGGCGATGTATGAGATAGTAAACACATGCAGCCATTTTCGAAATTTTAATTAAAAGTAGAAATTCATTTTTTAATGGACGTCTTCCTTGGCGTTGCCGTCCTGACTGCTTAAGGTCCCCAATGTAAATTGGCCACCGTTAAGGGTGTCAAAGCTGACGTTTCGAGCGTCAGCTCTTAATCAGAGCGACGTAGACACCTAAAAAGTAATTAGCAGAGATTCCTTCTGTGCTTGCACACTGTTTCTTCTAGACTTGGCACAAATGCCGATCAGACATTCAAGTTAGGCCGTTACATGTACAATGTCAATGTTCCACAGAATATCTTTTGAAACTTTTGAAAAAAAAAAAAAAAACCAATGATACAACATTTCACACAATGTTCCGTCCACTAATAATTTAGTGAGACGATAAATTCAACTTTCTCGGCACCTTATAATGATGAGTTTTACCATGGCACGAGTCACTGCACCGTATATAAAAGAATATGTGTGGCGTCTAGGTAGACCCCTGTGTACATTCACGAGTACTACGACAGGTCTTTCTAGACCACTGTACTTTAGAACCGAGCTGATAACAATTTTCTCGGAATCATTGTCCTTTGCAGACTTCCAAGATAAACCATTCAACTTCTCAGAAAGCATGTCGTCAGAGGGAATACTATCATTCTTTAAAAATAATACAGAGATATCTCTCTCGCTGTATCCCTCTTTGAAAAGCTGACGCAATGTGGTATGGAGAACGTCCAGTTCGGTTGTTTCATTCTTTGAATAGGGTATTATCCTTACATCTTCTCCGTCAAAGTCGTGCCCTATCTCAACCTTGTCTTTCCAATCATTATCGACAAGATACTTCTTGGCATGTTTGAATATCTTCGTTGAGTTACGAATGACTTTTCGTAACCTCAACTGCGGACGTTGTCTGGTTTCTTCAGGAATACCTAGTAAGTAAGTGAGTAAGTAAAACCTTTATCTAGACACGATAGGGATTAAAGCGGGAAGCTTGTGGGTTTGTGTAAATAAAGATAATAGTTCAGTATAATACTTTTCCAATTAAAACTAAAAAGAAAGATTACATCAGGAAAATCAACTTTTAAGGGTACTTTTTTCAAAATTGAATACGTACAACATAGAAAACTGTCTTGTTGATAACTAATTATAACAATTTTCATTTCTAAAATTCCACAAAACAATAAAAAATTATTAAAAAACAAACTAATGACAAAAAAATCTATTAATCATTTGTTATAACTGCTCTCAATTAAAAACGCCCCTTTCCCTTACTTTTAATTCCATGGATCGAAGATAAATCAAAGACAAGAAGAAAAAACAAACTAGTATTCCTGGATCTGGGGAGAGTTCCCCAGAAATAGCGTTCTCAATGGCTTAACGAATATTTACATGTCCTTTTTCGATATCCAAATCAATGTCCGACAGTTCTAAATGGAATCTCCTAAAAACTCGCGAACCTCTTGAACAAAGTGATGCTGATCTCAGCAGTGCAAAAGACACTGAAAACTAATGGCGTGAAAGTAGCTTACTCCACTTATAACGCACAGCTAGCCTTCGGCGCTTCTTCTCTGTTTAGCCGCCTCCCGGTTAGCTCAATTGGTTAGAGCATCGGACTGTTGTGTGGGAGATCGAGGGTTTGAGCCCCGGCCGGACCAACACTCAAGGTCTTAAAATAATTGAGGAGAACGTGCTACCTTTCTATAATATCAAGAAATGGATAGACATTCTAGTCTTTTCGGATAAGGACGCATAAACCGTAGGTCTCATCTCCTGTATCTATTAATTAGTTAACTTCGTTATGCAGAGGACATTAAAGAACCCACCCACGAGATTGCTGTGATGTGGTCTGGCCTGTTACCGGGATTTGAGGGAGGGGGGCATCTTCAAATAAGTTTCCTTTGATTGATATTGTAAACTGCTTGATGCAGTCCGGCTAAAGTCCCCCGAGTGTTGTTAAGCGCCATGAGGGTTTCTTGATATGTGCGCTATATAAATACTGGTTATTATTATTATTATTATTATTATTATTATTATTATTATTATTATTATTATTATTATTATCATTATATAGTGTCATTTCCCTTCTCATATTTTTTCAATGTAATTTACTTTTATAAGGATAATTTCGATGCACGTTTTCTGAAATTCTTTCAATACCAACTAGTAGTTGCTTTCGCGATTTTTAAACGTAGGTCGTTTTTGTTATCAAAGTTACTTTGGGTCTGATAGAGTCTGATCCTAGAGAATCGAATTATTATTATTATCATTGATGTTGTCATCATCGTTACTAACCGAAGCGTGTATCCAATACACGCTTCTTAGATTTTTATCAGACATTTTAAGCCTTGTAACATGATTTTTGTAAATTTTTAGTGTTCAAGGCAAATAAAGGATCCTAAATTATTATTATTATTATTATTATTATTATTATTATTATTATTATTATCATTATTATTATTAGTGCTGCCTGAATATCTGGTCTGGATCCATATCTCATAATAATAATAATAACAAACATATGAAATACATATATATGAACTGCGGTTATGAAACGTATATGTGCACGATCCTTCGCAGTAAAGCACTATTTAAGCAATAGTGAAAGTCAGACCTGAAAAAAATGTTGTTTGATTTATCATCTACGGATTTATGTCGAATTAATTTGATGGCCTGCTCCCAGTTGGCTTGTTAGCTCAATTGGTAGAGCGCTGCACTAGTATCGTAGAGGTCAGTGGTTCGAATCCCGTACAGGCCTGAATTTTTTTCAGGTCTGATTTTCACTATTGCTTAAATAGTGCTTTACTGCGAAGGATCGTGCACATATACGAAAAATAATAATAATATTAAGTAGGGCTCGACGCCAACTTTTCAACTTACATGTACTAGCCAAGTGGCTAGTGACAACTTAGATGTTACGACAATTTCATTTTGTTTACTAGCCAAACTGGCTGGTAGAAATCGAAAACCACCAGCCAAAACTGAACTTCTAGTCTGTGGCTAATTGGCTACCGTCAAGGTCGAGCCCTGAATAAGACTTCAATTACAGGGTTGACACAAAAAGTTACCAACTGATAAACTTATGGCCCTCTAAATTGGAAAATAAACATGATAAATAATCAAAAACAATAGAGTTTTAAAAACCCCAACAAGTAGGAGCCAGACCACAAATCGCAGCCAAGAAGAAACAACTGAAAAACAAATCCAGTGAGTGGCAGGCTGGAGGACTTGAACCCAGGACCACTAGACTGCAAGTCCTGGATCCTAACCATTCGGTCACATAAGAAAAAGTTAAACCTAGGATGAATATTGAATTTGGACACACACCTGATGGAAAAGAGTGACTCTTTTGGCAGAGGTCAATAAAACACCACAAGTAGCCTGGTCTGTCGGGGTCATGCTGTCGCACAAGATCCTTCGCCTTCTCATACCAGGAAAAAGTACCATTTGGCTGCTCGAAGTTGTGAACTTCATCAAGTATCACATGCTTAGTTTGTGGAAACTCGCCATAGATGAAGGTAACACGGCAAATGGCATTGCACAGATCGGTTTTCCTACCGAGTCGAACAAAATACTACGTAACTTGGCAAAATAAAATTTCACCACACTGATAAATGATAACCACTTAGCTGGTTTCTGGTTTAAGACTTTTTTCAATTTCAAATCTTAGTGGAATAACAATAGCAAATGGCCCCATAAAATGAGTCAATTCACCACGATTCAAGTTCAAATTCTACTGCTAGATTTGGGTTTGGTCTCAAATGCACGAATTAACAAGACCACCAAATGGGAAGGGGAACAGTTGAGGAGTTTAACCAGTCATTCGTACCCATCATTTTGGAAGCAGGCCAGTTTTAAGGTGAAGTTGTTACCATGGGCAATCCTTACCGTACTTGGCTTGCAATGCCTTCATTTTCGCAAACGTAGAGGATTTCATTCCTTTGTAGTTTCTCACGGCGTCTAAGCTCTCTCATGAATTCCACTGCAACAAGCGTCTTTCCTGTTCCAGCGACCCCCTTGATCCATAACTCCCGGTTTACTTCAATCTGCTGATGGACCAAACGAAACTGTTCCGTGGTGAGAAGGTTAAAAAAGGTTACGCCCAATTTGTAGGAGAGAGTTGACGGCACAGCAGCAAGAGTTACCACCATCGCTTTGAGAATCTCATTCAGTTTCCCTCTGGGAGAGAGAAGATCATATGACTTCGGGTAGCGGTCGTCAGGTGATGGAAATTTTACTTCTCTGCCTGCGCGACATGGTAGCACATGGGATGACACATAAAACTTTTGGCCCCTGGCGCCATTTTCGGAAAGCCTTTTCTTTATGGACTGTGCAGCCTCTTTGCTATATTGGAAAGACGTCTCATCTGCCGCATCACAGAGAGTGTACAGATGAAGTCCACCCATGTTTCTGCTGACAAGAAGAACGTCACAGATGACGCTATCAACTGCTGTGCCTCCAGTATCACGAAGCCAAGAACGCGATACAGCCAGAAATCCCCGAAAACGGTCCCTGCGACAAACCTTTTGGATGTTGCGAATCACTGCTTGTGCCTCTGCTGGAAGGCTAGACTCTACACCTTCCGGTGAAACTAGGAACGTGTCATCGCCTGATATTAAAATTTTAATGTAGAAAATGTAAACAAAGAGAACATAATAAAAAAATACTAAAAGTGAAAGTATTTTTAGTGCATTAAATTTCGTGTAAGGAGATTCTTCTCGCCCCAAGGCAGTCGGAGACAGGATTATGTCAACCAAGAGATATGGGAGCAACAAATATTCTACACATCACTTTAGTATCGGCACTCCGTGGGTGCTGTGGATCACAGTAAGGGGTTTTTCGGCTCAAATGCTATTTCTCATAGCAAGGTAAGTAAACAAATTCAGATTTTCTAGAAACTGTGGAGTATTACATATGGAATACAATTCATGTGTTCTCATCTGTTATTTTTCTCCAGGCAGCCAGACGCCAACCAGTTGCGAAGAAAATATTTCTGTTTCAGAGAATCTAGTCCTTAAAAAGCAAAAGTAATCCATGTTGTGTACTTGTATCGACGAAATTTCATTTCAAGGTTAAAAAGTTTTTCAAATCATATAGAGATTTTGCACAACTTTTATAATTCCTACCAGAAGGATACCAGGTTATATGCTTCTGTTCTTACCAATGAAATACGAACCAGGTAAATTTCGAAAAATCAGATTAAACGAAGCAGTCATCAAGCTTTTCAGTTTAGGATTCTCATAGAAATGCGACCTACCTTTAAAAAAGGCATCCCTTATCCTCTGAACATCGCCTCTCACCGTTAAAAGATGCCCTTCAGAAACACGCATCTGTTGAAACCTCGATAGCATATCAATCATCCCTGAAAAAGAATGATGCAAATTAACAATTTGACGGGTAGTAGGATAGGGTTCAAATAATCCAATAAGAGTGCTTTTAGGCTAAGCTTTGTAAAACCAAAATAAATTAACCAAGGCGAGAAATTTCTGGCCCAATCATAGAGTGAAGAAATGGTGAAGTAAAGCAAAACCAAAGCAGTTCCATAATAATCATGCTCTTGTGGTAAATGAACAGAGTCTTATTATAACTGGATAAATTTTCAACTGAGTGATGAAAGTAACCAACCAGGGTTGTCACTTGGCGCCAGTTCCCGGAAAAATTCGCGGGATAAAAAACCAGCGATCTCCGGTTAGCATTTTTGGCCTACGATCGCTTGGTAAAGCACAACAGGCACTTCTGAGGTTACACACTTACAATCTTTCATCGCCTTTGGGCAACCGTATTTAAAATTTTAGCTGGCAGTGTAATTTCTTAGTTACAACCGTGGCTAACGTATTCCTACTCCAAATTAGAAAGCATATTTTTGTCAAGTACACACCTCTGGTGTTCCCTGTCAAATGCGCATCATCTGACTTCATTCTCCCTTTCCATTTGTCAAAATCAAGTTGATGAGGAACCTGCTGGCCATCTTCATCACACTGTAATATATAGCTTTCTGGGCATTTTCCAAAAATTCCTCCAGCATCCCGCATTCCTGCCATTTTAACTACAATGACAGATTTGGATTCAGATCCAGAGACATCAGAGAAGGTTAAATCCCAATGGATGCCTCTTTGAAGCTTAAAATTACAACACATCTTGTCAACAAGGGAACTGACACATTCTTCCACATGCTCTTTCTTACTTTTCACCATGTCTACGCCCGAAACTCTCCGGTCATCTCTTACTCCTATAAGAAGAACTCCACCATCACAGTTACCAAAAGCTGACAACTGTCTGGCGATGCTGAATCGCTGCTTAGGATGTGAAAACAAAAGAGAATCAGATGTAAAGTCTTTAAACTGAACCTGTTTGCACTCCATCAAGCTGATTACCTTCTGGTGAAAAAATGTACAAGGTATCGGTGGAAGGTCTTGCAGAGGCACTTGTATATTTGACTTTAAGTTTCTTTTGTGGCTGTCAGACTCTAGCTTCAGAAAACCGACAACATCGTCGTAATTAGCGTCATCAACACCCGAATCTCCTGATACAAATAAATTGTACTTCATTGTACATAAGTGTTTCGGAGCATTGACGAACAGCAATATTTTGTCAGAAAATACACGGCGGTCAAAAACGTCGTCATATTTTGATGGACGAATCATTGTTTTTAATTGCCCCTCAATGGTTTGCCAGAAACAATCCACGGGATCCTTCTTACTTGCACCTTTACTCTGGGGGTCTGCAATTTTCATTTCAAGCACTCCTCCACCAAAATTTAAGAGAGCATTGCACTTTCTCATAATATCCTCGCTTTGGGTGGGACTTTCTTCATTTCTAGACTCAATGCCTTGTTTCTTTCTCCTCTTTTTCTCCTTTTTCTGCTGACTAGCACTATCTGCTCCAATTTTTATAGTGCAGTAAAGATGGTTTTCACAGAAGTCCCTGTAAACAATGAACAATGTTTCACTGGGAAATAAATCCAACTTTACAGATGTTAGAAAACTTTATTTCCACTACATTGCCTCTACGCAGTAAACAAAGTTTAAGAGCAAAATTTAGAATGCTTGAGGGTCCTCGCCAATGTGTAACTGCTACTTAAAGAGCACCTTTGCCACACAAAAGGCAATTTTACTGCCAGTTCTTGTATTTCTCATAAATACTGCCTAAGGCCAAATTCAGTTTTCTTATGGTCTTTTCCCTTTCATAAGAATCATTTTCCAGCCAGGAAATCAATTTGGGTTATAAAACTAAAGTATAGAGGCCCAAACAGGCATGTTCATCACATTATTTAATTTTTCACCAATTTCACTAACAACATGCTTAATTTAAGCTTTGGAAAAATGCAATGGGTGAGGAGCAGGTCTGCAGGAAATACATGTAAATGGCATTTTTAAAAAAATTAGGAATACTGAAACATGTTTTACTGAGTGGACTGGGAGTCCTTATGCTTTGCTTGCCCTAACTTCCATAAAATATCTAATTTTTAAGAATATAAGCATTTGTGAGCACTAAGCATTGTAAACCATTTCAGGGTAGTGCTGCCAGTCGCGATACTTTTTAACCACAAAGTATCTGTCAAGTTTATACTATTTGCAGTAAGTTCAAAATAAGCATACTTCTCTTAAAATACAAGCATGCATTTTAAGAACCCAATTCAGTCTTGTTTAGTAATAAAATTTTCATTACCTGTTACTGTCAGTTTCCCCATTGCGTAAAGAGGGAGAGTTTCCTTCATGTTGGTTGTCACTTCCATCGATTTCCATGCAACGAATATCATTTTCTTGAGATGAACTTTCCCTGTAGTAAAAAAGTGTAAACAACTACTCAAGGTAAACAAAGGTCCAAATTTAAGTGGCAAGCCTTATTAAGGTTGTTATTTTGGGATTGTACAGCCCTCAACAGCTTTAATTTTTGAATCACTTTTTGTATTGCTTTGTCAAGTAAAAACAATGAAAAAGGCATTTACCACAGGTTAACATCGAGAGATATGAAAAGAAATATTTTACTCAAATTTTTAAGGATTTGTATGGAGACACAATGTTCGTGTCCCTCTTAGGGGGCACAAATATGGTGGCCAGAAGCTACCAAAAACATACATTAAGTTTTGCAATGCAAAGCTATGCATCCTCTGAGGGCTTGTAAACATCTATACTGAGTCCTTATCCTCAAACAAGGAATGCTCAGATTGCAGAATCTCAATGGAGATGCCAACTTTCATTAACCTACATGATAACTATAGTATTCTCCAGGGTTCTTGCACTTTTTGAGGAATTCAATTCAAGTACTTTCAAGGACTTTATAAGGTCATTTTCAAGGACCTTGGGTTTCAAATTCGAGGACCTTTTGCATTAAATTGGAGGGGCCGAAAAGTCCCATGAGCATAACTTCAAGCATGCACGTCAGAGTGATCACATACCAGGTAACCAAGATTATTTTCAACGCACCAGTTAGGTACAAAATATATAAAAATCACATGTCAAACATCATAATTGGACGCGGGATTTGAAAGAAAAACTAGTTTTTGCAATATGTGCCAGAAACTTATACTTTCAACAACAAAAACAAAAGAAAACTTCGACTTTGATTCATCTGTGCTTATTTTCAAGGACTTTTCAGAAATTTTCAAGGACCCTAGTCTAAATTCAAGAGTTTTCAAGTCCTTGAAAACAAAAAATCAAATTCAAGGACTTTCAAGGAGCGCGGGAACCCTGATTCTTGGCCGACATTTTCATCTTGTGTCATGCAAAAGCTTAGAAATTCAACCTTGCTTTAAGACAAGACGAAACACCCTACCACACTGAAAATTTGTAAAATGATAAGTCTCCATGCATTTCGTCAACATTCGCTTCAGTGTCAGATGGTGATGGCAACGGTGACGTTTCATCATCTGCATCATAGTCACTATAGCTATCATTTCTAGGAAGATGACCTGCAGGCTGGGCATCATTGGTGCCTAGAGTGACCAAATAAATCCCAGAAGACTTTCAACTCTGACGGTAGCCAACATAAGATCTTGAACAAAGTGCGCATGATCTAAAGGCTCAATCCAGTTTACAAGCCTATGCTTATCAGGTTGTAATTTCCGCAAAGATGACAAGAGCAACTCGCTTAAGAATTGCTTTTAGGAAACAGGTTATACTGTGAGAAGAGATACAGTATAATTTCACCGGTCACACTAAAGTGTTTTTAAGCATAAAGCTAGCTATTGGTTGATGTTAGCATGGATTCGATTTTTCGTAACATGAATACAGGTACTTAAGTTAAAAAAAATTCCTCATAACCTCATATTATCGTAAAATGTTAGGATTAGGATTAGGATTCCGTAACGAACTGAAATGAAGCAGTAGCTAAGTAGAATCCTTCTTTTGGGAGGGCCGCCAACTTGCCTCTCGCAAGTATACCCGTATATATCAAACTTCAGCACTTACGGGGTGGATTCCCTTCCGTTTCCATAGTTTTCTTAAGTTCTAACCAATTGATCGTTTCATTGTTGTCTTCATTGCCAACTTCCTTCGATAACCTGTGCAGACAGGAAAATGATTATCTTAACTCTTTTTTAGCACACTCTTGCTTTGTAACCTCTTAGGTTCGTATCCTGGCTAAACCAGTGTTATATGAGGACTGGCCAATCGTTATCTACCTAAAGCTACTTAAGACGCATAAAGAGCCTTACAGGCAAGAGGTATTGCTACTTCCCCTTGGTAACAATCTGCAACTCTAATTTGTGGCAAGTTTCTCCCAGTTATTTCGAAAGGGTTCTTGTTTGTTATTGGTGCCAGTAGTAGGAAATATGCCGGTTCTGGCTCACTTTTGTCACATCAACGAGAATCTAACTTAGATTAGTTAATCTTAGTACTTTTTAAGATCTAACTCAAGACATTCACGTCAAATTATTGTGCATATACAATAATTTGGCACTTTCCGGCGGCTCGGCCATGCACATTCACGTCAAATCATTGTGCATATAGTATAATTTTGGCACTTTTGTGTTGCTTAACCGGTTGTGTTGTCTGCTTCTCTACAATGTCCTATTGCATACGTCTGTATTTTGTCTGGTAAAATGATTCGTTTGTCATCGTCTGCAGATAGTGCAACCTTATTGATCTCTTCCATATACATCTCATGTTTTCGACTTCGTAGGGTGTTTATTTTTCGTAGTTGTTTTCCACCACCAAACAAACATTTTTTGTAGTTAGCAAAGCTGATAGTACTCTGCACCACACTTTTCTTTGTACCCTTGCACTTCTTCTTTTCTTTTCCCCTTTTTCCAAACATTCTATAGCAGTACAACTTAGCTCTAAGACCAACAAACTCTTCAATGATCTTTCCACCTGCCTCATCTTTAAACATTCCAATCACCTTCTTGTTCACACCGGTTGGTATCCCAGAAGAGTGTCCCTTTTTAATGTTGCTTGTGTCAAACCAACGGTCTACATCATCAATTATATCTTTGTAAAAATCTTCAGTCTGAATCTCATAACAAAGGCTATCAGTGTCCGTGAAAAGAAGCTTTGATCTACCCTCTGGGTACTTAGGTTTGATGTAGTTGTAGTGAAAGTTATACATTAATGTCTTACTGAGATCGAGGATGCTCATCCCGAGATAGAGAGGCTTATTGAAGAGAATCTGCGTCTTTCCCATATGTATTGCGCAGAGATCTTCAGAGAAGATGGTACAATGTTTGAAGTTGACCTTATTTGTCAACTTCTTTGCCTTCTCATCTGAGGTGACAAGTCTCACGTCGACACGTTTTCGAATGTTTTCCATTGTTTTGCCAAAGACAGCGTTGTTCATCAGCTTGTAGAAGTCCTTTTCAAAGTCGTTGTTAGCCTTTGTTCTCAAAGATGTGTTCAAATCGATGTACTCTTTCATCCAAGGACTCTCTTCAAACCTGATAATGCGGTGGATCTTTTCGATCTCTATTCCAAGACTCATGTAATGCTTCAATGTCTCATGATGAACGATGTACTTCTTCTTTTCGTTTAATGTGCAGACCAGCTTATGTACTTTTCCAATCAACAGATTTTCAGGAGCGGGTGGATAGTCGTTGAAGTGATCGTGAAGCTCTTCTTTGACGCCTTTCAGGTCGACTTCGAGAATGCAAGCGAAGCTTTTCCATTTTCCAAAGTCTTTCTCATCTACCCATTCAAACCCGCCCGTCGGCAGACACTTACTCATCGCCCAAGCGTAGAGGTTGTTAGCATCTTTACACATAATAAACTTTGAAGGTTGGGTAGGATCAAACCTTTTTCCCATGTATTTGTTGTTGGCTTTTGAGTGTCTTGTCGAGATCATTGAAATCCCGCCGCGAATACCGGCCTCAAACATGTGCAACATATTTATATCGGTTAACAACTCAAGTTTTATCTCAGTCAACTTGAGACAAGCATCCCAACCTAACCCCGGTGCGGTAAAGTACCAGCAAGGATCGAGATCGTAGATCTTTTTGCAAAGTTCTCGAAAGTTTTCAAACACATCGGCTAGTAAAAGAACGTCACTACTATTGTAGAGATTGTGATAATCTCTGAATGTCTTGCATCCAAAGACTCTCCACACCTTTTGAGCATGGGTATAGTCTTTATTTGAGATACCTCTACCACTTAACTTGGAAAAGAAAGCTTCTTTCGGTGGAAGGTGTGACTCATCAAGCTTGTGTATTGAGTCCATCCATTCATAAGGATAAACACCCTTTCTCATCAACAGTTTAAGCTTCTCTCCAGAATAATATCTTCCTGTATTTTTGAAGAAAGGCCTACCCTTTTTGGCGAGGTTCTTAACAAGCTCGTCAAGACTGGAAGCCATGAATTTAAAGCTGTCAATAAACCTCAACTCTCTCTTTACTTCAACGTCTTTTTCTTCCTTTTTATTGAAAAACTTGTCAACCACAACGTGTTTTGTGAAGCTGATGTATTTTTCTTCGTTGTTGGGTATGCAATCAATCTCACCCTCTGAAACACCAAGATTTCTAACGAAGAGATGAGCGTCATAGTTTGCCAAGTTGGGCAGCACGACGGGTGTGAATTTTGGTCGTTGGTATTTGAGATTACAGCTGTTATGCGCAGCCCCTCGAAATTTGCCGGTGTAATGACAATGATCGCGCACTTTGTCCTTCCCCTCCTCGAAATCTTCTCCACACAACCAACAACATGTTGCGTTTTCAAATGCAACAGCATCACTGTCTGTGAAGATCATCTCCTTCGTGGGATGGTTTCTGTATATGCTCTTAACCTCTGCTTCAAGCGCTTCAACGAATGTTTGCGCTACATCTTCATCCTCAGACTTGGCTGTATACTCAACCCGTTTTGAGTAACTATCATCAAATGTGCACTTAACATAGTAACAGAAACTTATTGGATTATGTTGTTGCTTTCTCTCAGTGTAACATCTGTTCGGATCTGCTTGTACGGTGTCTAAAGGTTTGATTATCGACTCAAAGTCTGCATAGATGACGAATGGCATGGTCATCTGCTTTTGATAATTTTTAAAAGAGAGATAAGTCCCCTCTTTTGGCATCTTCTCACTCACAGCCTCATGATCTTGGCACAACTCACTGTGTGTGTCAAGAACCCTCTGAGAACCGAAGTAATTAAGACATCTCCTACAGATAAACTTCTTATGCTCATTTTTTGATAGGCTACTCGATACGAGCCGACTCAAATTCTTGATGAGACAGTAATGCTTTTTGTCACCTTCACTAATAAGTAGAAGATCAACTACATTTACAGCATGAGTCATGCTGCTCACTCTCAAGGGATTGAGTCCATTTTCATACATGTAAACGTTGACTCCTATCTCCGGATTCAACTTTTCAAAGCGACTAATGCTCTTCACCTCCATTGGAAACTCGATGCCATCCCACCCGAGTTTTTCTGCCTGTTTTCTCAAAATCTTTGTGATACGCTCAGGATTACTTCGAACAGGGTACAAAGCTCTCGTAATACACCATTTGAAGCACTCTTCATCTTTGTTTTTCATATTTATTATAGTCTTCTTACTCTCAAGATGTTTTGGCAGCTTAATGTAAGAAGAGCCTTTCAAAGGGGTGTACTTGACAGTATGTAAATCTAAACCCTCAACACGACTAAAAACCCACCCGCTCTTATTTCGTAAAAACGTAGCCAAACTCTCCATCATTTTCTCCACAGATTCTTCATAAAGTTCTTCTCCATCAGTCTCTCGAAAGATAATCTTTTGATGAGATGAGAAATATGCAATCATCGTCTCAACCTCACCCGTAATAATATCTTTCTTTATCATCTCAAACCTAAAAATGAACTCTATCTTAATATTTTTCTGCGCATTTAAAAAATTGATAACGGTCGGTTTTACAGCCACAAGAAAACCCTTTGGCCCATAACCATCTACCCCATCAATAGTGTGCGTCTTTGTAAAGTGCTTCAATGAAGACGCTCTTTCAACAAGTTTGAAGCGGTGATCGTCTTTTTTGTAGAGTTGATTGATATATTGTTTGAAATCTTTCAACTTGTCATCGACTGCTGCTCGCGGTGTGTTTGACACCTCCTTCAACCACTGACCCCAATCTTCAACCTTTTTCTTTCCCCAATCAACAGCCTTCTCGATTTTTTTTATCAGTGGTGCTGGTGTCGGTTTCAATATATTTCCTTTAGGTATTTCATGCGTAGGTATCGGTGTGTCTAGTAGAGAGCCACCTGAGTGATTCCAGACGAACACGATTTTTCGATATTGCTTCTGCGGCTTGGAAACCGCAGCACTACTTGCAGCTGCACTGCTTGTACTTGGTCTTGACTGAATGAGTCTGATAAGCTCAGCTTTTCGAAGTCTTGAATAGCCATGAAGGCCTTTATCTTTTGCGATTTTACGGAGTCGTGCAACAGTGTGTCTCTCCATTATGCAAATATGTATTCTGTAAAGATAGTTTTGATCTCAAAAAAAACTCTTTTTCATATTTTCTTTCTCATCTTTTCTTTAAAATATTTTTCCTCACTTGAATCGAGTGAGGAAAACCCACGTGTCAGACGTTTTACACGTTTACAATTTCATCAAGTGTATATCCATACGCATTAACCACGTTTCTGGCTAGCATCTCAGACATTCTTTTTATCTCTTCTTCCCACTCTTCATCTGTTGTTATACATCTTTCATCCTTAATAAACTCGATAAGATCAGCTTTTCGAAGTCTTGAATAGCCACAAAGGCCAAGATCTCTTGCATATAAATAAAGGGGACGAGCAAAAATTTTCTTTTTATATCCCACCTCTTTTGCACACTCCTCATCCGTTATTCCCGCATCGTTAATGAGCGTGATAAGCTCATCTTTTCGAAGGTCTGAATAGCCACGAAGACCTCTCTTCTTTGCAAATCCACGGAGTTGTACAACAGTCATAAACTTCATTTTCTGCACACCTGTCACGTATGGAAGAAGTTCCAAATAGGTGCGAAGACCTTTCTCTTTTACAATTTGACGGAGTTGTGCAAGAGTGATTCTCTCCATTGTCTGTGTATTATGTGCTGTATAAACTCTTTCTCATATTTTCTTTCTCATTTTTTCTTTAAGGTATTTTTTCCTCACTTGTTTCAAGTGAGGAAAACCCACAACTTTACGTTGTTCACGTCTCTATCAATCCATCCTCTATTAAATAATCTCTTATATTTCTTTCATACTGTGCTTGCCGCTCTGCTTCTTCTTCTTCAAGAGTGTCCTGTGTCCATATCACGTTATATGCTGTTTCTAGCAAATCATTATCTTTTATAATGAGCTTGATAAGCTCATCTTTTTGATAGTTAGAATATTCACGAAGTTTATAATGAATAACCACGATTTGACGGAGTTGTTCACTACCTCTGGGCTTGTTTACAATGAGTTTGAAAAGCTCATCTTTTTGATAGTCAGAATAGCAACTAAGATTATAAATAGCCACGATTTGACGGAGTTGTTCGACAGTGAGTTTGTTCAACAGAGGTATGTCAACAAAGTGTGGTTCAGGTATGTTAACAAAGTGTGTTTCCATTATTGTGATTGTCTCTCTTATCATGCAATATTCTTTCTCATATTTTATTTCCAATTTTTTCTTTAAAGTTTTTTTCCTCACTGGATTGAGTGAGGAAAACGTATTATATCTTCAACATTGTGGTATATCTTTTTTCAATGTATAACTCTCAAATGACAAAGAGTATCGTATTCCCTTAATAACTATTTCTGACTCATCGTTTTTCGAACCAAACCTTGCTGGATTTATGTTGAAATGTTTTGAAGCTTTGTATATCGTTGGAAAAACGAGTGTTTCTATGGACTGATCATTATCAGGTGATACCTGAATAGGTGTTAGTGTCACCTTTTTTCTCACACCAGCGTATCTTGCGGGGGTTTTTGGTGGTGGTGGATTTCTGATAATTTCATTCAATTCTTTTTTCTTGAGTCCACGAAAGTTTCGCAGACCCATCTCTCTTCCTTTTGCAATAAGTGCCAGCCTTGAATATGTTTCAAGTTCATCCATGATGCAATCTTATCTTTCTTATCTATTTCTTTCTCATATTTTAAGACATTTTTTTTCATTTTTTTCATAACTTCTGAAGATCTTTTACATCAACCCACGAGTTAAATTTTTCTGGATAACCACTCCACTTTACGAGAGCTTGTTTTCCCTTCTTTCGTATAACCTTCTCAATGCGGAAAAGGCCTGAAAGGCTCTGCTTTGCCTTCAACATCTCTTGTTCGTAGAAAGTGCCTTTAATCTCTTCCCCAAGTAGATCCTTCAACTTGTAAGTGATGGGCTTGGTGTATTGTACCTCATCAACAACAAAGATCTCTTCAGACCAATTTGGGGTGTAGCCCTTGTCGAAGAGCTGCCGCTTGAATTTGGAGATTCGAACGTGATCACCAACTGCAAACTTTGGCTTTTCTTCTGGGAGACTACTCAGCTCTTTTCCGTACAATTTTAAATAGACGGCATTCTCATTTTTCTTCTTGGAAGCCTCTACAGGTGTCATACCGATTGATCTGTGTTTTGTGTTGTTGTACTTCTCGAGAATCTTCGGCAATATGTCGAGATACACCGTGTTGTTTTGGATGGTAAACTGCTTCCACATTTTTGTCTTGATCGTACGATTCCATCTCTCACACACAGACGATTTCTCCTCATTCTCTGTCGAGTACAGCTCAACACCTTTTGCTTTGAATAGATCTTTGACATGACTGTTGTAATACTCTGATCCTTTATCAGTCCACATCTTCTTCGGCACCCGCCCCTCAGCAAATATCTGTTTGAAACCCTCCGCCACACTCTCACCCTTCTTATTCTTCAGGGGTACAATCCAACCATACTTGCTGAAAATGTCTAACACCATCAGCAGGTATCTGTAGCCTTTGTTCCACTTTGCAAACTTTTGCATCTCCACCAAGTCAGAGCACCAAATCTCATCGATGCCGTTCACAATAACGCGTCGCTTTGTAAAGTTTCGTCTGATGGGTTTATGAAGCTCATTGGCTAATTCTTCTTGCCAGCCTTCGGCTTTGGCTTTGCCTTTGGCTTTGACTTTGGCTTCGACTTTTTTTTTCCACCCACACCCATACCTAGCTTCTGTTTGGTGTTGATTACGTTTCTCGCAAGCCAATGACCCCACTGCCTCTTCTCGTACGGTATCGCATCGAGCGCTTTCACCATCTTACGATCGGCTGCATTCTTACACGCTTTTGGGTTTGCCTTGTTTGCACAGACGCTATAATCAACGTCGTGCTGCATTGCAACCGCATCACTCGGACCCGTCGGCTGCTCATAGATCTCAAGAATCTGCCCAGTATTTGGATCGTAGCTCAGTTGTTTCTCGAGCGGGTTATAGGGACCCGCGTATCTCATTCCAGGGAGCGTCCAGCCGCTTTTCGGCTTCGGTAGTTTGCCAATCGCCTTGTGAATATCGAATGAGCCACCTTCGTAAAGCGGGTTTGTTGGGTCATTTACCCCATCGGGTGCATACATCGACATTGGCACAATCTGATTTACATCGTACGCGTTTAGCGTGCCTCCTCTTATCTTTTTACTCATATCGTTGACAAACGCATCGAGAGCCTGATCGAGATACTTGTTTGCCGTCTTTTTGAACTTGCTCTTCGCATAGTCAGATTTGACAGCGTTTGCAAGCCCCAGCTGCGCCATGTTCGCTAGCCCCTTCACAGCCATCTCACCCAACGAGGTGCTGGTTCGCCCTACATCTTCAAAGAGCGTCCCGCCTTTTTTTTTCCTCCCGCTCCTTTGACGAAAGAAACTTTGGTGATGCCACACTCGGCACATTTTGATTTGATCATCGGTCGACCATTTTTCGCAACCTCACGCCGCTCACTACCCGGCTGGCTATCAGTCTTCTTCTTTTGCTTCACGCAGTAAGTTTTCATTTTCGAGTTGTGTCCTTAGTACTATGTTTTATATTTTTTCGTCAAAATTTCGTGCACAGGTGCCCTTTATCTTATCGCAAAACAAGAAATCATAAGGTCTCAACGCTGAAAAAGCACTGACATCGAAGCAGTTTTCGTCAGCGATTAACCTACGGTGCCGCTGTGTTGGTGGTAAATATATGATCATGTGAGAGCAATTAAGCCTGATATCCATAGGTGTCTTGTGATACGACTGGGAGGTACACCGGTGAGATTTGATGGTGTCGCCCATCGATGAAGTGCTTGAGGATCTTGCTTTGAGTCTCTTTTGGAGCTGTGATCAAGTCATCGAAAATCACAACCTTTCGCCCCTCGGTGGGGTATTCGGTTGTGTCGATAATCTGAGCCGGGTCCATAAGATGTAAAATCTGATAACCCAGTCTTTGCGAATGCTTATGCATGACCTTTGCAAGGTCTTGTATCAACTCTTGGTGGAAGTTGGGGCTATAGATATATATATCATCATATGGTACAAGCGGTGCCCTCAACATATAGGACAACAAATTCGTCTTACCGCTACCGCTATGACCGGCTATCAACATTCTATAGTCTTCATCGAGATAGTCAACGCCTGGAACCCTTCTTTTTCGAGTACCTCCACCACGAGTGGTGGTCATTTTTGGTATGTTAACCATACTTTGTTCTGTTCAGCCTTTTGTAATACTATCATAGAAAATGTGTGTTGATTTTTTTGGTCGGTATGGAACCACCCTTGTTTTTTTGATTTTTTTTATCTGTAAAAGATATAAAGCAAAGAAAAGCAAAGTACATTACATTACAGGTTTACAAACATGCAACTCTCAAGTCTCAAAAGTATTACCAAGGATAATGTTATTTTTGAAGATGCGGTCACTAACCAACACGACCACGAACGTATCAACATCAAGGTCAACGTCTTCAACGCCGGGACGGCTGGGGAAAATATTGCCAAACCGTTGGTGATAGCTTCACCTTTTCGATTCTCGTTTGGTGTACAGCCAAGCTTGAGTAAGAGGGGAGATGTTGTGGGCTACACACTACCCACTCCTCTGTGGAACGGCTCTGGTGAACCAACGCAGAAAGAATTTGCCTTCTATGAAGCATTGAAAGAGTTGAAGCATATTTGCTATCAATATCTAGACGAGGTTTATGGCATAGACATGGCAGAGAGTATAAAGTTTCCACTGGTAGAGAAAGAGGGGAAAGCGCCGGTACTATATCCAAAGCTTATGTACAGTCAAAAGTCTGGTAAGATACGTACCCTCTTTCACTCAAAAGAAGAATCAAAAGTGGACCCGCTAGAATGTCTCGATTACTGTAAGGTAAAAATGAGCATCGTGGTTGATAGTATCTATCTAAGTGATGAGTACGCATCGGTACAGCTGAAAGTAAACGATGTATATGTGCATCGGTTGCCACACACACAGGTACAGCCATTGGCTGTCCTTGAAGAAGATGAACTCGAAGATGAAGTCTTCGAAGAAGACTAAGACCAAAGGTCTTTTTTCCTTTTTCGAAACAAAAAAGGAAAGGTGCACTTATCTCAAAAGTTAAGTGCTTACGATGTAAAAAGCAGGTGTTGCACTTATCTCAAAAGTTAAGTGTTACCCTTGTTTTTCACTTTTTTTTATTTTTTTTCTCTTGAGTAGTTGCAAAGCAACTAAAGCACACATTACAAACTCACAAATATGCAACTCGCAAGTCTCAAAGATATCAACACGGACAACGTCATATTTGAAGAACCGTACACTGACCATAATGGACGTTTTCGTATAAACATCAAAGCAAAACACGGATTGATGACACAGCCGCTAGTTATAGCAACCCCTTTTCGAGAAGCATGTCTTGGTCTACGAAAGACCTACAATAAGAAAGGCGAACATGTTGGTTATCACTTCCTCTTTCCTTTGCATCCTTCTTTGCATGCTTATTCATTGCATGCTCCTTCATTGGGTGAATTGACGCAAAAAGAGGCTGACTTCTTAAGCACCTTGAAAGAGTTGAAACATCTCTGCTATAAACATATAGAAGAGGTATTTAGCACAGAGGTGGCAGAAACGATGAAGTTTCCCATGAGTGAAGATTGCTTTCTACATCCAAAGCTTATGTACAACAAAGATACCAAAGAGATACGCACCCCTTTTTACACGAGAGGTGAAGATGAAGAAGAAGAAAAAGTAGAAGACCCACTCTTCTACCTTGGAAAGCGCTGTCGTGTCAAAATGGCAATAGTCATCGATTGCATCCTCGTCGAAGAAACAGATAATGAAGCAGATGATGTTGCATTGGTACAACTAAAGGTACATGACGTGTACGTCGAACCGCCGTTAGACCGGGTGAATCGGTTGACTTACTTGTCTGACGATGAAGAGGAATATGGCGTTGAAGCAACCGAGACCTACTGGAAAACACCACCATCCTGGATGACCACCCTGGATGGGTGGCGTCAAGCCCTCGTTAATAATCAGATCTTTCCAGGCACATCTGCCGGAGCAGACTCTGATTGTGAAGTCAGAGTCACTGACGGTAATAAGATGGTGAAAGCGTCCGAAAAGATATTTAACGACATTCCACTCTTGTCTTCAAGAAACCCTCAAGAAATAAAAGAAAAATTAAAGATGTTGACAGCTACTAGAGAAGCGGGTAACACATCTATTGGCATTCGTAACGGAATAATCGAGATTATCGATTACCTTCTCAGAGAAAATGAAATTTCGAAAAAACAATATAATGCATACATACAAAGATATCTGAAAGTATGAACGAGCTTGTAGGCCTTTGGTCTTTTTTTCCTTTTTCGTTTCAAAAAAGGAAAGCGTCTTAAAAGAGGTAAAGCGGTCTAAGTCTCACCAAAGCGTTTTTCATACTGTTTGAGTACCTTACTCGACTGAAAGATCGGGCAAAGATCTGTGATGGTGTCATCGATGAGCTTTACCTCATCGAGGAACGATGCGCTGTTGAAGGTCCTTCCTCTCAAATAGCTTCTCAGATCGGTCAAGATCTTCTCATAGGTAGTGAAAGCGAATTTGCTCATGTCAATCTTTCGGTCAAACTTTTTCACTTCTGTAAACGTTTTGAGAAGGAGGCCGGTGCCAGATATTGTAGCGAGCGGTATCGGATTTAGGGTTACTCCACCAGCTATCCCACCAACAATGATGAGCGTGGTACTTCCCAGTTTACAGAGAAGGCTCTTTCGTTTGAAGATGGTAAATATCTTGCGCGAGCACCACCACTTCTTGTGGTAGTGTTTGTATAGAGCCTTGAGTTCATCGATCTTTTCCTCTCCGATCGAGTAGTCGATGTGATTAAAGTTGAAGATGGCTGCGTCAGTCATTTTATTATGAGTACCTCATAATAAAATTAGCTTTTTTCAAAAGGATCAATCCTGCTTTGCAATTAACAGATGACTCCAAGCTAATCCATCAAGTTTAGTAGCGCTGTTATCAGTCGCTATGCTAAGCGTTGTGTTTGCTTGGAAATACAACAAAACGGTATTAGCGGTATTGACCCAAGTCTTTCTTGTGTTGGGCAACGGCATCAATATGCCGCTTGCCGTGTTCACGAACGAATTGCTCAAGGTAAACTTGAGATTATGTAGATGTTGAGACTGAACACCATCGATGTATGTGACCAGATACAGGCCGGCGTTAACGATTATGAGTTTTGTATTGTCTGAACGGTTCACTGTGAAATCGGCGTTGTTACTCTGGGTTACGTTTGTGGTATGACCTGATGTTCCATTTACGTAAAAACTTACCTGTGACGTGTTGTTATGAGCGCAGTTTCCTCGATACCAGATCTTTTTCGTTGCGTTTGTTAACGCCGTCTTTGTCGCTTTTGTATCGATATTTGTCTGTAAAGATGTTTGGATATCATCGACATACTTTTTCGTTACCGCCGAAGTGGCAACAGTCGGCTGTTTTTCGAGAGTAAGCGCAGAATTAATGTGAACTCCGCCACTCACAAAGCTGTACCAACTCGTCCACACATCTTTCGGTAAGCTGTTGTGATAACCCTTTGATCCATAGACTATCACCCAGATGGGGAGTTTCTGATCGTATGACTGCCCCGACTTGTATTTGATAACAACGTCAAACATCAAATAATTAGGTGTCGCGTTACTCCATTTTGTCATGTGAATGAGGGAGATGATGTGATTTTCAAATCGATTGCTACGCTGACTAGAAATCGTTTCAACACTGCTCGTTGCTGTTAAAGTCACACTGTTTGGATCGACCTTACTCGATTGCCAACACACCTCACAGACGACGGTGTACTCTGATCGATCCGCTTGATACATGTTCACGCCAAAACGAGAAGAATAATAACCCTTGGAAGTGTCGAGACTTAAATCAAACGGTTTTGTTCGAGGGTTTGTGGGATACAGCACAACCTGATCTGTGATATTTTTGCCGGTGATGTCATCCTCGTCAGAGAACTGACCGTTTTTGCTCATAATGTATGAGAGGTCGTTACTCAGCTGAGGCCCTGCTATGTTATGCGCTAATCTATCCTCGACGAATTTTTTGTTGACCAGTTCATCATCGGCTGAAGGTGTATGAGAAGATGTAACTTTGTTTGAGCCCATCACAAGATCGCCTGTCATCGTATCACCCGATTTGTTGACCTTGGTGTTGGCTAAATTCGTAATATTTGTATAACAACGATCTACATACTTTTTGCTTACAGCTTCATCGTTATCTGAGAAGGTATCTGGAAGGTTTACGATTTTACGTTTACGCGCGTCTAAAGTTTGTTTGTCGTTAAGGTTGCGAAAGCTCGGCACTGTCTTCTTTGTATTGTCAACGTAGACTTGAGTAACATTGCTGAGAGTTGTCATATCGAGATATGCCTGCAGATGTCTCTTGATCGAACCTGCTTCGTAGCGTGAGACGAGCGTGTTTGAATTTTCGTATGTTGCTTGTTGTTGTGTTGTCATGCCCAAATAATTCTCCCTCTTGGTGTTGATCACATCTTTACCATTCATATCCAGATTACCCGTCATCTTTTGAGAGCCACTTAACAGTAAAACAGCTGATGTATCAGCTTTACCGCTTAGCCCGTTCAAAACAGTTGATGAATCAGCCTTCTTCCCCAATTCGGTGTTGAGTTTGTTGAGATTTACCGCAGCTGTGCCGCTGAGCGGTTGATCGCTTAGACCTGTAACATGTCGGTCTGCCCCATGTGTGCTTGTGAAAGTTATTTTCTTCTTCAAATCTGAGAGATCGATGTTACTGCCCGACCCTGATGAACCGGCAGGGCCAGTAGGCCCTTGAGGGCCTTGCGGGCCTCTGTCGCCTTTGTCGCCTTTGTCGCCTTTGTCGCCTTTCACTCCTTGTAAACCTCTTGGTCCTGTAGGCCCTCTCGGACCGGCAGGTCCTTGCAGGCCTTGCGAGCCGGTGTCGCCTTTGTCGCCTTTGTCACCTTTACCACCTTTGCTACCTTTTACACCTTGCGGGCCAGCGTCGCCTTTCACACCTTGCGGGCCAGCGTCGCCTTTCACACCTTGCGGGCCAGTGTCGCCTTTAGGACCTTGCGGGCCTCGCACACCGGCGGTGCCTTTGTCGCCTTTGTCGCCTTTGTCTCCCTTTACACCTCTCGGGCCTTGTAGGCCAGTAGGGCCGGTGTCGCCTTTTGGGCCTTGCGGACCTTGCGGTCCTGTGGGGCCAGCGTCGCCTTTAGGGCCTGGCGGTCCTTCAGGACCTTCTTTCGATCCACCCGCCTGGCGGTGATCGACTTCGTGATATCCGTCTGAGAAACCCATCTTGTCTGTTTTGTAATCTCTTCAGATAATTTGAAGAGATTTTTTATGTATTCACCTCAGGTGAAGCAGCTGCATAACACGCTTTTTAAGGCCTAACACGCTTGATATTGTGCGCGGTCCTCGCACACCGGCAAGGTTGGTAGCGTCTTTTGAGCCTTTTGGACCTTGGGGCCTTGTAGGGTCAGCGTCGCCTTTAGGGTCCGGTGAGTCTTCAGAACCTTCCTTCGATGCTTCATACACTCTTGGATCAAAATTGTCCCAACCGTCATAACATCCCATGCTTTCTGTTTTGTAACTTCTTCAGATAATTTTAAAAAGTTTTTTTTGTTTTTTTTGTTTGAACTATATTTCGGTAAAGTAATTCACGATGAAGCGCTCGTTTGACGAGGTGTCGCTGTGTGACAGAGGTTTTACCACATCGTTGAATACTTGGTACAAACTCTTATGAGCAAGAGTGTGTCTTTTCAACCTTTGACTCACCTCGTTCAAAAACCACAGGCAATAATAGCCGCACAACACACTCAACATAGCTTGATATTGCACGTTGTTGTATGCATAGTTAACATCAAAGGTGTTGGAAAGCGTTACAACTTCCTCGGGTGGGTGTAGCCCGAACGAGTCAAAATATAAGATGAGGTTAGAACCGAAAAACATTGCTACCCAGTGTGACCCGCTTTCATGTGACTCGTTAAGGTTCATCACATAGCAATGCTTTGGTTTACAATCTTTTATGTGATCTCTCGAGATTACACCACCAAAGTTTGGGATCTTGAGGTAGTTTACCCACACTTCGATATCAAGGTTTGTTATGGGTTTGTTTTCAAAGGGGGGTTTTAGAAGATGTCTCCTACGATCGGAATGTTTTTGAAGGGTGAGTTCTCGCCCAGCAACAGACCCTCTCCTTTTTGTTTTTTTTGCCCTCGCCCTATGGTTGTTACAGGCCCATCAAACTGTGGAATCCACGGTGACTGTTGTGGCATCCCCTCCCAATACGGTCTGTTCTGCAAAGCGCCTCCTTTTTTACCCCCTGGTCGTCTGTTTTGCAGCCCTTTCCCTTTTCGCTTTGTGCCACCACCTGTCAGCGCTTTGAGAACTAGCGGTGCAGCGATACTGGCGAGAAGTGTGCCGAGAAAACCACCTGATTGCTGTCTCTTAGTCAGCTTTATTTTCAAATCACCACCAGAATGAAGCGCGGCGAGAATGTCCTTCTTCTGTTTATCTGTAAGATAATCTTTGTACGCGATGAGTTGTTGAATTTTCGAGTTTGGTACGAGACCTGCACCTAAGACTTTGTCTGTGACAAAATTACCTACACTTGTGAGCGCACCTGTCGCAAGACCGGGTAGAGCCTTTGTGGCAAATTTCGTTACAGTTGGTATTACTTTAGGCAATACTTTTGAACCGAGCGCGAAAAGTGATGAGAAGAGGTTACCGCCTTGCTGTGCGACCTTTCTGATCTGCGTTTTGCTGATCTTAAGGTCTACCCCCTTTTTTCCGGCTGCAGCTTTTTTAATTCGATTTATTTGAGTCTTTGTCAGCATCATCTCGTCGGGACCACTCAGTTCATTGTGTGAGAGGCGAAGAGTGATAGCCGAGTGTGAAGCGTAAGCTTTTGCAAGCTTCTTTCGTTGTCCATCTGAGAGGCTAACTCCGTGAGGGTAGTATGTCGTCATAATGCTTTATTATATGAAACATATAATAAATTCGAAAAAAGATTGCAAAGGCCAAAGGTCTGATCTGATCTAAGTCCTAATGACAGCCTTTCCAGACATAGTTTCAATACTTACATCTTCCTCGTTCAAAACAAGGGCATAGATGTGGTAGTCAGCATTTGGAGCACCGTCGAGACTGTACTCAAGATCTAAGCCGGTCGTTGTTGTTAAGAGCTCGGGTGTCTGCTTCGTGAGATCGAAGTACAAAATGCCGTACAGTTTTTGAAACTGTTTCAGATCGATGGCAGGCCCAAAAAGTTGTGAGCTGGTTGCAAACTTTGAGTATCCTTGCAGGGCTAGCCAAGCGCGGGTCATCTCACTGTTTGGGTCCAATTGTTGATCTGGATAACGCTCTCCGTTCTGAACTCTGAGTTGAGCTTTGGTGAGGTATTTATCATTCGCGATTTTATAGGTGTTGAAAAGAAGGGGATTATGCTCCTGAGATGAAAACTTGTTTGCCATGACGATCCACACAAACACGTGCCTTGGTCGCCTCACCGCATTTTTGATTCTGAATGTACCGCTTGCTTGTCGAAGTGGACCAGATACAATGATCTCCTCTTGCAAGTAGCTCCATGTGTGGGGTTTTAGGTAGTCTTCCATGTATTTCTTGAGACCTTGAGCGTTAAATTTGATGATAGGCACCCATAATTTGAACTTAGTTATGATGTAACGCCCTGCAGCCGCAGCGTTCGATCGAAACAAGACGTTATCATCGTCTTCAAGCCTAACTTCGATAGAAACCCGCCCATTGGGAGCTAATTGTTCCTCCATCGAGTCAAAAAAACCAAAACGGTTGAGCGGTAGGTGGATATTCTTCTCAGCACCTCCAGTTAGAAGAGTTTGTCGTTTGGCAAAACCTTCGTTATATTCCGCGTTGTCAGTTGGTGTAATGTTTTGTGCGTTTCCGTCAAGTTGGAGTGTTGTATACTTCTGGATCACCGCACCGGTGTTCGTATCCTTGTAGAAAAACTGTCGGGGGCCTACCTTTCTCGCGTGCTCATCAGTCATCTCTGTAAGATTCTTTACATTTGTGGCGTGGTTGGCTGCAGGGAGATCGAGGACCCGAGTGCCATCAAAAGAGATTTTGAGATCTTCGATTAGACTAAAACCCCCGTTGATGATAGCTACAGCATCTGTAGCAGCGTAGTTTGCTCCGTTCGCTACCTTGTTGATCTTGAAATCTATTTCAAAGAAAGCGTTATACCAGTCAGGGACAGATTCAGAGGCTGAAGAGGTGTCTACAGTAAATTTGTAGCCATCTTTCTTTTGATTGGCATTGTTGGCCGGTGCTGCTTGCAGTGGTGTGTCGAGTTCGTATGAATAATACTCATACGCCTTGGCGTATTTTGAGGTTCTCATCTGAGACATGTTGAAGTGTGTTCTTGTTGAAGGTCAAGACTTTTTTATTGCAAAAAAAGTTTATCAAAGTCGCTAAACACTCCTGTGGGTTCTTCTTTTTTACGCTTAGTACCTTTACTGCTAGTACCTTGGGTACTAGACGGCGCTTGAGTTCTCCACGATTTATCTTGTTGGAGCAGCTTTACAAGCTTATCTCCTTTGTTTTTTTCTGTCGCATCCGTGACTGGCGTGACTTGTGGTGTGACTTGCGGTGTGACTTGCGGTGTGACTTGTGATCGTGTTGAGAATTTATCATAGATCTTTTCACCGACTAATTGACCCATCTTATCACCGACTTGCTCAGCACCCTTCTCAATCGCTTTTGTCGCCGCTTTTGTTGCAAGCTCTTTCGCAGCTTTACCTGTAACCTTCGCAGCTACCTTTGAGGCTACATTTTTGACAACGTCGAAAATTCCTTCACCTTCTTGAGGTGAGACATGGTGAGTGTCGTCAATATTTTGTAATAAGAGTTTGCCATCGGCACCTAGTCTCATATGTTTTCGAACCATGACTTGTTTTATTTATATCAGTGTATGATATAAATAATTATGTTTTTGAAAACGCTTACTTTAGCAAAAGTGTTAGTGAGACGGCCGTGCCGTTAAGGTCTAATGGCCTCCCTAGAGAATCGGTTATGTATATTCGCAAGTCTCTGATAGTACCCGTGTTTATTTTGCTATATTTCTTTTGCTTCGGTTCGAGATGAAAGGGAAAACTAAGGGGTAAATTATCAACCGAAAAGCGGAAGAGAACATCCGATTCTTTCCCACCGAAAACCGATTCGGAGATAATATTCGTGCGGATATAAATATCATCCACCGAGCGAGTGATATCCGGTAGCTTGTCACCGTAACTAGTCGCTGTCACGATTTTCTTTGTGAAACCGATAAGATCTCCAAAGTCACCGGTTTGTAAATCAACTTGATAACCATCTTCGAGACCGATCAGACATTTGAAAAGGGCTGGTACAAATTTGAGCTCGATACCGGTTTTAGAATGCTTCGAAGATTCAAGCTCTCGCTTAATATAAGCGTTTAGTTCTGAATAAGAAAAATTCCCATCAGGGAATTCGATTTCATGCCACGTGTTGCCAGAATCGTGACTATATTTGAGTTTGTTGTTGTTGTAGGTGTTGCTAACGTTATACCATGCGTACGACATCGCCACTTCGTCAAGGGCAATATAGTATGTAGTGTATATGTGCACGATCCTTCGCAGTAAAGCACTATTTAAGCAATAGTGAAAATCAGACCTGAAAAAAATTCAGGCCTGTACGGGATTCGAACCACTGACCTCTGCGATACTAGTGCAGCGCTCTACCAATTGAGCTAACAAGCCAACTGGGAGCAGGCCATCAAATTAATTCGACATAAACCCGTAGGTGATAAATCAAACAACAAACATATGAAATACATATATATGAACTGCGGTTATGAAACGTATATGTGCACGATCCTTCGCAGTAAAGCACTATTTAAGCAATAGTGAAAATCAGACCTGAAAAAAATTCAGGCCTGTACGGGATTCGAACCACTGACCTCTGCGATACTAGTGCAGCGCTCTACCAATTGAGCTAACAAGCCAACTGGGAGCAGGCCATCAAATTAATTCGACATAAACCCGTAGGTGATAAATCAAACAACAAACATATGAAACGCAACCACCACGAAGTGTTCACATGGCTACATGTGTTCACATAAATAAAGATTTTACTTCAACATGATCTGAATATTTTATGGGGTTAGTTTCTTCCGCTGGAGAGGGTGGTTTGAATATTTTTATGGGATTAGTTTCTCCCGCTGGAGAGGGGGGTTTGAATATTTTTATGGGATTAGTTTCTCCCGCTGGAGAGGGGGGTTTGAATATTTTTATGGGATTAGTTTCTCCCGCTGGAGAGGGGGGTTTGAATATTTTTATGGGATTAGTTTCTCCCGCTGGAGAGGGGGGTTTGAATAGAAATTTGCATAAAACCTAGACACCTTTTGTGGTCACGTAACATATCCACACTTGTTGATAAGTGTGGATAAGAACCATCATTATTCAAAACTGCGGTTCTATTTCAAAATGCCAGTCGCACCAATCTTTGCCGTTGTTTAAAGATATATTGTCAGTGCTGATTCCAAGGTCTCTACTTGCCAAATATATCGAAGGATAACGATGTGTTTGACCTGTTAACAGCTCTGTTACAATTACAGCTCTGACCTTCTTATCTAAAATAAATAAATGATCTTTGGCAGATTCAGCATCCCAACCACGCTTTTTTAGCAAATCATATAACTCTTTCTTTTTCATCTTATACATTCCAACAATCGGTGGGTTTTTATAACTCATTGCAATTGAGATCAGTTGATCCTTTGTAAGTGCACAATCTTCAATGTTGTATATCGTTATTTTTGGAGCCATTAGTTCATCTTCAACAAGACCTCGCTTTCTGAGATCGTTGTAGAGTTCCTCTTTTAGTTTAACAGTCGATATGTTATTATCTTTTGCAATCGCTTTTAACTGATACAATGAGTAACTTTTAATATCTCCTTCGACAAGGTTTTTCTCTCGCATCTTTTTAAACAGGTCATTCTTGTTCAATTCATATATGATCTTCATATTTGCGTCTTGCGCAATCTTTCGCAGTTGAGCAATTGTATAATACATTATCGGTTTGGTTTTATAAAGTTGCTCTAGTGTTTAAATAAAATATGCCTTTTTTTCCCAAAGTGCCAAAATTATACTATATGCACAATAATTTGACGTGAATGCGTTGGGCCGAGCCGCCGGAAAGTACCAAATTATTGTATATGCACAATAATTTGACGTGAATGTCTTGAGTTAGATCTTGAAAAATACTAAGATCTAACTAATCTAACTTAGATTCTCGTTAATGTGACAAAAGTGAGCCAGAACCGGCATATTTCCTACTACTGGTGCCTATTCAATTTCTTATGCCTGAGTTGCGAGAGGCTCCTTAAACAATCAACAGTTTCGCGCAAGAACAGGACAACACAACCATTAGTCCATATCCCTAGTTCTGGAGTTAATAGCAAAGGATACGAGGATACCGTATATACTCTAATAATAATCACCGCGATGCTTATGTAATTGTTCAGGCCTCAAGTGCGACGCTCATTTAAAAATGGAACGCGACGAAGAAATGTTCTCTTTTAATTTAACGATATATTTTCAATTTGAACGAAAATCTTATAGTAACCAATAGAGGCGTTTTAGGTTATCATTTATCTCTACCGGCTTTTTTAAATTTCTTTATTAATATTGATTAGAGTCTTCGTGCCTCAGCATGAGGGTACCCCCCTTTCTACGTTTGAATCTATGCATTCGAAACGATTGTCATCTGGTTCCCCCAAGGTATCCAACACAAATACGTATACAGTATTAGAGCTCGTAAAAGAATTCTTCAAATGAGCGCCGCACCGGGTCCGCGGTGCTTATTCGGAAGCGGTGCTTATTCGATTAAATACGGAATTCAAGTTTCTTCCACAACACCATCTAGAAGTTCCCCCTCCTTTACCTGTACATAATATTTCACTTATATTTCAGATGGAAAACCTAACTTGTCTTTACCTACCAAAGAAATGTAATATAACGTTACCTTTTATTCACATTCTCTAGGAAATCACCTAAAATTGCATGTCCATAAGCCCTGGCGACATCTTCAGGTCGTATAGCATTGTCTTTGTAATTATTAAAAGTTACTCTTCCAGCTGAGGTGCTGAAGACAACTTCAAGGAAATCAAAGCCATCTACTTCAGCAGCCTGGTAGATGAGCAATGTTAGTAGTTTAATAGACCAGGAATCGCGAGTCTTACCATGGACCACTGCTCCTAAAGTAGGAGAACAAAATTGAGGCATATTAAAGAATATTTATATCATATTACAAATTATTTCAGTGTCGGTGCAGCATCATCATCACTATCATCAAATTCATTCTAAAAACACGCTTGAAAAAAGAAATGGCTAAAGATGTATATTGAAGATAGAGACTAATGAGGTCCGAGTACGATATTCCGTATGGGCTAGGTGATGCCTATATCATTGAGAAAACAAGAAAGTTATGTCTAAAGCATATTCTCAACATTTTCCCTGCTTTTTTCGGCACATTGTGCGTTACGATGGTTATACAAATATCGTAGATACTGGTAGCAATGTATATGCGTTATTGGCTAGACGCGAGGTCGAGATGGCTGAATATAAGCCGAGTTCATTTTCATTTTGCATTTGTATGAACCGAGACGAAGTCGAGGTCCATAAAAACGCAAAAAGAAGAACGAAGCTAATATCCTGCCCTCTTGGCCGAACAAGCTTGGTCAATAAAGCATTCATTATATAGGAAAAAGGTTTCACTTTAATGAGAATCCTTTTGAGCGCCGGGAAAGGAAGCCAACTGTGATGGTTCGAGCTCGTTTATCATTTGACGTATTGAAAAAAACAAAAAGGATTTGATAAGTGTAACGTATGCACCAGTAGCATTTCTCAATGGCTACCAGAACCATACATTTTAGTCTGGACCGGTGGTTTCTATAACAAAATTACATTACACTGAATCTAATTGCCAACAATACAGGAGGACTAACGAAATAAACCCGGCGAAATGAAAGCTTAAAAGATACCTAATGGTTTGGATCTTAAAAGGGACACGGGACGCAGCTTACAAACATACAACGCCAAACTACGAAACATTAAAGAAACATTCGCGCGAAAACTTAAATATATATTGACGCAAGGGGACTGAACCCTACTAAGTGGATGGACCGCTGGCCCTCAAAATTTGTCAGGTATGACACCAACTTCTCTTGTTGCGTTTTCCGTTACACAAAACCGCTTCTATGCTTTCATATCACTTTGTTCTTTAATTTTTGCACTTTCCGGTTTTTTTAGCATAATAAACTCATGAAAATTGTTCATATTTTTTCTATTTTGATTGTCCTCTGCCACTTTTTGCGACTCTATCGCCGAAATTGTCAAAAAATTATGAACTTTTTAAGTCTGCTCTACGCAAATTTTGTCTTGCGCGATATCAAAGCGGGTAATCCCGAGAGCACAAGACGGGTCCATCTCGCCCTATCGGGTAGCCAATCAGAACACAGGATAAGCTTCATATTGCCCACGGGTGCTACCAGCTATATAATAAATAACCACATTTGACATTTTTAGAGTTTTTGACTAATAATATAAACGTTTTTATTGCACATACCAGAAGGGATTTCCTGTTGGTCAAGATTCCCTATTTGACCGTTGGACATAGTATCGAGAATCTCCTTCCATTTGTTCTTATCCTCCACAACTTTTCGTAATTCTTCTTTCTTATTAGGGTTGACATATGTATACGTGGCGCTCCCAAGCCATGTTCCACTTGCAGATCTTACCATAACTAGGACACAGCCTTCCCTATGATAAGCTGGTATTACAAAAACACATTTTCAGTCCAGAATCACAGATATTTCATCCGTCACACTCAAAACTCAAACATGTTTCTTACGCATGTTTATCTTTTAGGTGCGTTCGATATCACCAATTAGCTACTGATGCGTCACTCGCCTTTCGCACCACTCTGTCAAGTCGATGAATGGCAGAGCGTTCACCATTCACAAAACAAGGTCGTTTGTCGTAATTTTCTTGGATTCAGTGCAGTAAAAAAGGTGTAAGAATAGGTAGATTAGTACTTCGTTCTTTGTTATCGATTATTTACACCTTTAAATACGTGATTGCTCGAAGATCTGACCACTTGACAATTAAAGAACAGAGAAGGAACAATGGAAAAGCAACTAGATCATGACTCGATTATGAAATCATTCGCTCCTCTGCACTTAAAAGACGAATTAGTCCACTAGTCAAGGCGCTTGTGCATAACGAATATAAGACAAAAGGGAATTAAAAATTAAAATTAAACTTGTTTATAAAAACGTAAAGTAAGAAAAATTTTCCTAACCTGGAGTAACCCCAGTGAGGGTGAAACAGTTTTCCACTGTTAGGAGTACATTTCGAACATCTTCAAAGTCGGCCACGAAGTCTTCTTCTTCGTTTTGAAGTTGTTGGTTTAAAATGATACTAAACTCACCTCCCCCCTATCCAAATATAACCAAAGTATTGTTAAGTTAAATTAAACACAAATTACACACAATCCACTTGTGTGTAAATGTTTCACAATGATTAAAGAGCATAGAGAAGTCTGAGACGTAAAATGGAAATTACTTCTTTTTAATTGACACTGTGGCTCACTTCCGACTTAATTGTTTTTTCTTCAAAAAGCATCATCAGTTTCCAGTGACTTTCCTTCCACTAGATTTGTTGTTATTTTAAACTTTTAAGGCAGCTGAGGAAGGTAGGTGTAAAAATTCACAAGTTTAAGGAGAATGTACATTAACCTCACCAAAGTAAACTTTACACCATAAATCTGCGATGGATTGATGATTTGCCAATAGGAAAGCTAAATTAATGCACAGACATTTCCGCGCCAGAGTGATATCAGAGCGACTGAAGTTTGCGATTTCAAAATGGATGTAATAAAGTGGCGATTGAACTGAGTGGAGTGCAATTTTGGTCAGAAATCTTACTTGTGGTTTGAAATCAAACTCGTGCTGCACAATCATTTTCGATTTTGAAATCACGCGTATGATCTCAGATCAAATTGCACTCCGCTCAGTTATTATAAATATCAATTAATTACCCGTGTTGATCCTGATGACGGGCACACTTTCTTAACAGCTACAACAAAACAGAAACAAGAAAAATTTAATAAATTAAAACATCTACAGCCATCGCCTTTTTGTCTCAACGTGCCTACGCCTGCCCCTGACGTCTTAGCAAGTCAATTTTTCTCTTTGATAGAGACGGAATTTGACAACATAAATACAAAATAGAACACAGAGGAGCACCCTTCCATTGCTGCTGTCCTTTCACGCTATTGATGTACTGCCAGCAAATTAGTCCCCCACAATATGGCATTTGTATTGCGGCATTCAAAATATAAAAGACGGCAAAAAAAATCTTTCTTCTGACTTCAACGAGAAAAAAACGGTCATTGAGTCAAACCATAAGTGATGTTTCTGTATAATAAGAACTCACCATAGAGGTTATCAACTGAACCTTTTTAATGTCGCGTAGCTGCCTTAGTCCTTATGACAAATTTAACCAAATTTAGTTATAACTTAGTGAATAGCGCTAAACGGTCATAATTCAGCCCAGAAACTTAGCAGAAAGAAACATTAGTAGAGCTCAAGTGAGCCCAGCCATTTAGAATCGGCACTTAATCGATAAGAGAAATGAGTGTTGTATAATTAGCAATACAGATGGCTTATGTTCCATACTCATTGCTAAAGCTTCTCTTATCACTTACCTCCTGAGTCTCCAGATATTACTTCATTAACGTCCTCCATGGCAGAGTCAAACTCTTCGCCAGACATTTTTAAGATCTGATGTACGATAAAAAGGTTAAAACCCATTTACAAAAGTTGCAAACCAAGTACAATCCACTACAACCTCGTTCCCAGGGCGGTTTTCCCTTCAAAGAAGGGACGGGCGGGAAAAGGCCCTTGCGTAGGCCGGTCACGTAGTGATCTTAAATATTCATTCCAGCCCTAATATATGCATTCCTGGGTTAATCCTGCTTCTTTATTGCATTATGGACTTTCCTCAAAAATTACATTAGCATATTCCCGGGAACGTCGTCCAGTTAATTCAATAAATCTCCGCTAAAAACTTTGCCACAGTGGCTCATTAGGGCTATTAGTTTGGTGATAAGCGTATGTATGAAGCAGTCGACTCAATTATCGGTTTACAGCGCCTACAAGATGACTGAGCACCGAATATTTCACAGCAAACTCCGCCATCTTGATTTTAATTATGTGAACTGACACGTCACAACAGAATTTATTACACCCAGGTTCTGCGAGTGTTGGATGCGCACTTGACCGGCCGATGCCAAGGCATTTGTGGGCCGAAAAAGCTAATTTGGTGTATTAATGAATAATCGATATATTGAATATCACATGGCTGAATGAACAAATGAAATAAGGAAAAGAACTTATGAATGAAATGACAAATTCAACCAAAAAAATCCAAAACCATCTCATATTTTCCAATAAAGTCCAAGGAAAAGGCTGCAGAGGCCGAGAATTGAAATCATTACAAAACTTACATTAAGTTCACGTAAGATTCATAATAGTAATCGAGCTGGATGGAGTGTGATTTGGTCTGAAATCTCTTGTGTGATTTCCAAAATGAACGAGCACGCAGCGCAAGTTTAATTTGAAATCACAAGTATTGTTCAGACCAGAATTGCTCGTCACGAAGTTCAATTACCACTTAACCGAAACCATTTTGAAATCGCGAAATTCAGTTGCTCAAACATAGGAGTTCTGAGTCTTTACAAATACTCGAAAGCTTAAGTTACTGACCAACTCGAAAGCTTAAGCTTCTTTGGTCACTGCGCACATTTTGCTTTTCACTACTTGTGTAATTTAGTCCGCCTATGTCTCTCCTTTTAATGTACTTTAATGTAGAAATAATTATTTGTAAATAGTGCAAAATAAAGATTGATTGATTGATCTTTACTGATCCAGTACTGAGCTGGTTTGCGATAGGCGGATGATTCATACCAATGAGAGCCAAAGATCACTAATGATTTTAAAATGGATGTCATAATAATGGTAATTGAACTGAGTGTAGTGCGATTTTTGGTATGATATCATACATCGTGTGATTTCCAAATCAATGTAAAATGCATATGATAAGGATAAAATAATTTAGAGTCCATCACAGTTTTTAAATATTTGTTATCTCTTGTGATTTAAAATCAACCTCGCACTACATGCTCGTTTCTAATTTTAAAATCACATTTCAGATCCAATTGCACTTCACCTACTTCATTTACCATTATAAATCATCAATAAATTACCTGTTGTGCTTTTGATGACAGGCACATTCTGACAGCTACAACAAAACAGGAACAAGAAGAATTTAATAAACTATACATCTACAGCTGTTGCCTTTTGTCTCAACGTGCCTCCGCCTGCCCCTGATGTCTTAACACAGCGAGTCAATTTTTCTCTCTGACCGACAGAATTTGACAAAATAAATACAAAACAAAACACTTAGAAGCACCCTTTCCTTGCTGGTGTCCTTTCATGCTATTGATATACTGCCAGAAAATTAGTCCCCCACTGTAAGGTATTTGTATTGTAGCTTTCCAAATATAGTGGACGGCAAAAAAATCTTGCTTCTGAAGTCATCGAGAAAAAAACGGTTAATAAGATCAAATCATGGGTGGTTTTTCTTTATGATCAGAAATCACCATAGAGGTTATCAACTGAACCTTTTTAAAGTCAAGTGGTTGATTTAGCCCTTCTGAGCAATTTAACCAAATTAATTAGGTTATAACTTAGTGAATAGCGCTAAATGGTCATAATTCAGCCCAGAAACTTAGCAGAAAGAAACATTTACAGAGCTCAAATGAGCTGAGCCATCTATAATCAGCACTTAATTGATAAGAAAAATGAGTGTTGTATAAATAGTAATACAGATGGCTTGTGTTCCAAACTCATTGCTAGACGTTCTCTTTACACTTACCACCTGTGTCATCTTGTATATCCTCTATGGCAGAGTCAAACTCTTCCTCCGACATGTTGAAGATCTATTGTGCGATAAAAAGGTTGAAAACCATTTACAAAACACTGAAAGAATTGCATATCAAAAAGCCAAGTCATTCTCCCATAATAAAAAAATGTCACCCTGATTTGAAATACTAAGTCTTTATCTAGTTCTGCCAGAAGCTTATTACCTTGATCAGGGTTATAAGCTACCGATTCTGATTATGCTGAATGATTTAAGTCTTGACAACGTCTGTTTTGAGGCCACATAATACAGATATGTTTTGGCCAGTGCACCTGCTTCAGAAATTCAACTTGTATGCAACTTATAACACTAAAATTCAAATGCAGGAGTACAAGTAAGGTGTAAGTGCATGTGTGTGTTTCTATGTGGGCGGTAAACGCTAGTTTGCTAAATGAATGCATAAATGGTATATTGAATATCAAATGGATGAATGAAAAAATGAAAGAAGGAAAAGAACTCATAAATGAAAATTATGACAATTTACACCAAAAGATCGAGAACCATCTGATATTTTCAGATAGAGATCAAAGGAAAAAGGGCTACAGAGGCTGAGAATGGAAATCATTACAAAACTAGGTTTATGAACAGAGTGCAGTCCAGTTTGGTCTGAAACCTTACGTATGATTTCCAAATGGAACCAGTGCACAGTGCAAGTTTGATTTGAAGCCACAAGGATGTTTTCAAACCAAAGGTTCAATTATCATTTCATCACATCCATTTTGAATTTGAAAATTCAGTCACTCGAATATAAGATTTTGTTTACGCTGTTTTGTTGTTTCATCGATCCAGTACTAAACTGGTTTGTAAAAAGTTGGAATAATTGTCTTTCAGTCTTCTGCAGTTTAATGCTTACTTCAAATAAGCCTTGAAATCTGATTGGTTGTTTGTTTAAGGTTATCTCATTGGCTAGGAAAAAGATGTGAATAAGAGCAAAAATGGTGTGATTTGTGAATAAACCACACCAAAGCCGAAGAGCCAATTAGACTGCAAGTATCACCAGCAATTTCAAAATAGCTACATAAAAGGTCAAAATGCAATATTTTAACTCAATTCCAGAATTAGACATTTAATCGGGACAATGGCAATTGACAATCAACACAATGCAGGTTTCCTTGTAGTGATACTATCTCCCTGGTTATGAAAGGTCGAGTCAGAATACAAACTGAGTGGTTCATCTTGTTGGAGACAAGAAACATGCAAATGCAAAACTGGAAGGAAAATGACATGGCAACTACACAACACAACAAGAAGATAGAAAATTTTTGATGGACCCTTAAAAATGTTACTGGTAGCTGCAGGTCCTGCAACTTCAAATTTGTACCTCCCTTGGCCAAAATTGAGTACAAATGCCCTAGTTGATGGCAGCATTTGATGGTAAAATGTCCCTCCAAAGAACAAATGTTTGAATAGTGCAAAAATAAAGGATGGTGTATTAGTTTTCTCCACTGGCTCTTTGTTTTTTTGCAACAACTATGATAAAGGCAAGATCGCCATCATCATGTAAATCACTCAACTCAACTGAATGAACACTCTAGTTTTTAAAAATACCTTCAAAAATCATGTGTCCAGCTTTTAATGACCGCCCCCCGGTTAGCTCAATTGGTTCGAGCGCCGGATTGTGTTGTGCGGGAGGTCGAGGGTTCGTGCCCCGGCCGGACCAATACTCATGGTAAATAAGTAAGTCAAGACTTTATTTAAAGAGGGTAGCACTAAAATAGTATAAAAATACTAACAAACCCATGGCCCTCTAAAACTATGTACAATACGGATGTAAAAAACTATGGCATAACTATGAGATAATATAACGTATAAAATACAAGAGAAAAGAGATAAAGTTCATTAATAATACAAAAGTATAACTACATCACAAAATATATTGATTTAAAAGCTGCTGTTCTTCAAAAAAATTTTTCCAAAGAGAGTTCTTAAAAGAATTTAACAACGCTATTTTCGGCATGGATAGCAGTAAGCTGTTCCAGGCTTGACAGGCAGTGACAGTAAATGTTGTTCCTCTTTCAGTTTTACGTTTGATAACAAGCCGGCGAGCAATATTGAAGTTGGCATACCTAGTCTGCCGTGAATGAGTGTCGCTAGTAAGCTTAAGTAAACTTTTAAGATAGGTAGGTACATGCCCCTGTACACGCTTGTATACAATAAAGCATTTAGTTAGTTTAGCCTGTTCGAAAAATGGTAACCAGTTTAGTTTATTGAACAGTTTGACGGAGGAGGCTTGACAATCGGCGTCTAGAAAAACTCTAGCAACCCTCTTCTGCAACTTTAGAACACGGTTAAGGCAATGTTTATCACAGCTCGTCCATTCAACTACAATTACATAATCAAATACCGGTCCTATCATGGTGTTATAGAAAATAAGTCGATATTTTAGAGGTAGACAATATTTGATTCTCTTTAAAATGCCTATCCGCCGCGAGAGCTTTTTACTCAATTTCTCCACATGAGGGATAAATGTTGATTCACGGTCAATTTCTAGTCCCAAAAGCTTTGCACAACTTGACGAACATTCTAAGTTGTTTTCCATTAACAACTACAGCAAGGCGGTTAATTCTGGCAGAAAGTCACTTCCCAGTAATGGTAAGCACTTTTGTCTTGCTCTCGTTGAGAGGAAGTTTATTAGCTGTTGCCCATTGGACGACTTCAGAAATTGCTGTAGTCACTCAGTGAACTTTGAAGAACATTAAAGGAGTCAATGTTAGCAGCGGAGGTTAACGTCGTGTCGTCCGCGTATAGGTCTATTTGAATAAAGGCTGATAGTTTCTAAAGAAACTGTTTGGGGCTGCGTCTGTGAGGGTAACGAAATAATTTGAATATATCAACAAAGTTGAGATGGTAAATTGGCCACCGTTACGATTATAAAAGCTGACGTTTCGAGCGTTAGCCCTTCGTCGGAGCAAATAGAGGAATTGTGGGTTGTGTGTGCTTTTAAAGGCAAGGCGACGAGAAAAACACGAATAAATTAGTGGAATGAAAAGCGTTCGTTAATACCTGTGGGATTTAGACTGCCGGTTTGAAAGATGAGCTTTTGTTCAAGAGTTTTCCGGCTTTTCGTGCTACCTAAGTGTAAGGAAAGACCACAGATTGCCATGTGTTGCTTAGAATGGTTGGTAAATTAAAATGTCTAGCGACTGGTTTCGATGTGTCCTTGTCATTCCTCTCCACGTCGCGAAGGTGTTCTCGGAATCGGTCACCTAGTCTTCTGCCTGTTTCGCCGATGTAAATCTTTTTGCAATAAGTGCAAGTTATGCAATAGATTACATTGGCGGAGGTGCACGTGAAGTGATCGGCGATCTTATTGGATCGTTTGGGTCCCGATATTTTCTCAGTGTTGCGAATGAAAGGGCACGTTTTGTATCGTGCACGAGCGCATTTAAAAGTGCCTGGTTGGTCATTAGTCTGAAAAGAACTTCTGACCAAAAACTTGCCTCTGTTTTTGTCGCGTTTGAATGAAATGAGCGGAGGCTGCGAAAAGATAGTGCTTGTCTCTGGATCGTTTTGAAGTAATTTAAAGCTTATAAGAATGATGGATTTAACTGAGTGGTTGTGAGGATGAAACGTGAGAGTGAATGGAATGCGGTCGGAATCTTCCTTTTGTGACGTTTGTAGTGCTGAATGTCGATCAATAAGTTGGGCGCGGTGGTAACCCGCTTGAACGACAGAATCAGGGTAACCACGTTTATCGAAAAACTGGCACATTGACTCTGATTTGTGGTGGAAATCAGAGTCATCACTATATAAACGACGAAGTCTTAGGAACTGAGAAAAAGGAATGGAATTTTTAACGTGAGATGGATGCGAAGACGAATACAACAAGTAATTATGCGAGTCTGTAGGTTTGTAATACACACTAGTGCATAAACCGTCGCCTTCAATTGAAACTTTGATGTCTAAAAAGGATAAAGAATTGTCAGAAATTTCCCAGGTATATTTAAGAGCCGGGGGAAAAGAATTGACTGCGGTTATTAATTGAGTCAGCTCCTCTCAGGGAGAGGAGGTGGCGCCGATACAGTCGTCAAGGTTGAACAGAAGTTCGTCGATAATTCCGATAAGAGCAGTTTCAGTACTGTGACGCTTGGGAAAGCCAGACTGCTCAGAATAAATATATCTTATTACATGTTAATTTTGTTGTGTAGTATCGCTGAGTATTTTTACGAGTTGTGCCGTACTTGGACGAGCTCGTAGGGCGAGTCAAATACAAATAACGAGTAAAAATACTCAGCGATACTACACAACAAAACGTCTAATAAGTTATTTATTATCCAACACGTCAAATTTTTATTTCAGTAAATGAAGAAATTTCCTGGTTGTCTAACTGTTTTTCTTCATTTGATTAATCTAATAAACCTGGATCTATATTTGCCAGCCATTCCGACTCTTCGTTGTCGGAAATATGATTCAGATTGTCCGCCATTTTTGTTTTTGTAACTTCAATCGAATTCTTTGCTTGCGCGATTGCGAGGAAACCTGTCTAATTGGTTCTCTGGAGTACAAATATCGCGTAATAATTGTACGCGTCTATGGCGTTATTTGTACTCTATGGAGTATAGTTGGATAATAAATATATCTTATTATTAAAAGCTGGATCATTGGATAATGCAATTCAAGACTTTTTATTGGCTTAGCCATTATGGTATATGAGCCAATATACCATAATCTACAAATATGGTAAGCATACGCGTCAGCTTAAAATCAAAAGGGAGCTAAAAAATCCGGTTTCTTCTTACAAAATAATAATTTCTTGGGGGCGTTTTTAATAAAACAATTATTCCACTCGCGCTTGTTGGATGTGAGATGATTATAGCCGACGAGGCGCTACGCGCCTCGTTGGCTATCTATCATCTCATATCCAACGCGCGCTCGTGGTATAACTGTTAATATCGCTGAGTATTTTTACGTATTTTATTGAGTATTTTATTTGTATTTTTGACGAGCCCGTAGGGCGAGTCAAAATACAAATAACGAGTAAAAATACTCAGCGATACTACACAACAAAACGTCTAATAAGTTATTTATTATCCAACACGCCAAACTGTTATTTCAGTGCGGGCGAATTTCGCGGATATTTATTTACGAGGAGTGCGTGACAGAAGTATGCGAAGCGGAACAGAATTGGCGCGTTGTGTTGCTGTTTCTATTTTCTTCATTAAATGAAGAACTTTTCTAGTCGTCAAGCTGTTTTTCTTTGTTTGATTCATCTAATAAACTTGGATCAATATTTGCCAGCCATTCTGACTCTTCGTCGTCGGAAATATGATTCAAATTGTCCGCCACTTTTTTTTTCGTAACTACAATCCAAATTTTCGCTTGCGCGATGCAAGAAAACCTATTTAACCGGTACTCTACAATAGACTAGTACAAATACCGCGTGATATTTGTACTCGTCTATGGCGTTATTTGTACTCGTCTAAGTGTAGTTGAATAATAAATTAAATTATTGACACACAAATAACTATAAAGTGAGTCGTGTACATAGTCTTAAAATAACTGAGGAGAATTTGCTACCTTTCTATTATATCAAGAAATGGATAGATATTCTAGTCTTCTCGGATAAGGACGAATAAACCGTAGGCCCCGTCTCCTGCAGGGTTAGGGGTAGGAGTCGTTAATTACCCACACACGACATTACTGTGTGGTGGATGTCCTCCCCCGAGGTGGGATGGGTGGGTGATGTTGTGAATGGCCCTGAAAAGCTCTATGAGGGAGTGGTCAATTAACGTAGGTATGTAAGTCACTGGTTCATGAAAGCGAACTACTTACCTTGAAACTCCTCCATATCAAAACAAAACATGCATGCATGCAATTTCCGATGGAAAGACTGGACACTCTCAGTTCAAACTTCCCACCCCACCCCCAACAAGGTTCAACCTCCCACCTAAGGGACTTTATGTCATGCATGAAAGCTGAGCACTATTCAGAACAATTATATATAATAACTGATTGATATAATTTTTTTAAATTCGACTGAAATCAGCAACATAAAATTGGACTGTATACTCACAATTGATGGAGTAAGATCTATTGGGAAAAACAAATTCAAATCAATTACTAATGAGTGGACAGAAAAATGCTCAGGGTCCAATTGTCTGAAGGTGGATTAGCACTAAACAAGGGCTAAATTTTAACCCTGGTTTTTCTATTCCTTTAATTTGTTCAAAAGCCTTTTTTAGGTCAGCACTATGTTTACACCCCAACCTTGTTATTAATATTAAAATACCCCTACATTGATTTTTTAATTTTCTTTAATTTCTTTTTAATTGTAAATAGTTTAGTTTAAGCAGAGGCAGGCTGAATAGCTCAAACTCATATTGTCAATAAAAAAGTTGGACACTCTACTTTTCACATAAGTACCTAATACAAAAAAACATCTCTTTGAATTTGCAAAAACATGCCAGCTGTCTAGCATGATTGACTGTAAGGGTGATGTTAATGCTCATTCTCTGCCACAACTCAGTTACTGGGTGAACACCCCATGGTTGAAAAGTTGTTAAGAGTCAAAGTCAGCACATTACCATGCAGTGGCCTACCTTTCTCCACTGAATTGATACTCCCATTTCCATGAGTGCTAAAAAGAATATTGACAGAGGTTTAAAATGTCACTTGTACAAGCTTGTCAATCATTATAAGAGAGCTCAAAATCTAATAGCAGCAAGTTTCTGTGACTGTTGACTTCTCTAACTGGTAAAAAAAAATTAATATCAACTTTCTTGTGACTAGTTGATATTACTCTCGCATGAATGGTAAGGGGGCCTTACTGTAATTTGTGAAATGAAACAAAACAAAACAAAATAAAATGAAAACAAAATCTGTAATTTGCAGATAGAAATCTGTAATTTGCCAAATAGTAATCTGTTAATGATTTGTGAAATAAAAAGCTTGAAACATCCAGCTTACTAAAGGCTGAATGCTTATCAACTTATCCTATCCACTGGGGTGGGCACTTAAATAAATGGTTGCTCTTTTAAATTGTAGAAATGAAAGGTCACACTAACCTTTGTAACCGATGCCTAGGTTAAAAAACAAATTGCCTTTCGCATATTACAGTAAGCTGGTAAGGGGTTATATATGGTGAACAAATATTTTTTTCTATTGATATTCGAGCATGACAATGAAAACTTAGCTTAAACTTCATTTGCTTTTCATCTTGGAACAGAAAAAAGCCATGCCCTTTTATAAAAACAATTTTTTTTTCAACAAATGTACCTTTGAAATAAAAGTAAACCAATGGCAGATCCAGGCCTTGAGCTAAAAAAAGCATGGGGTAGTTTTATAATGGGTGTAAACCCCCATCAATTTAAAAGGACAGCTCTGAAAATGTTTTTCCGCAAAATTTATTTATCCATCACTGCTTGGTATCTTGTCTGCAAATGACCATTGATAATGCATTCAAAGAATATTTAATCTTAGCTTAGCAGAACATATAATCATTTGTTAGAAATCTCTTTTTTTAAGTGAGCATGGCCATGATGTAAGAAATAAAGTACATATGTAAATGGAATCATGTGTACTTAAGACATCTGTCGGTCAAGTGTTGACTGACATTCCAATCAAGTATCGACCAATAGTGGCAACCATCACTCTACCAACTTGAAAAACATGGGAATCAACAGTTGGATAATGTATTGACTGACATGTGGTCCACATGTCAACTAATAGCATTGGTCAATACTCTGCCAACAGAAGCCTTGAGTACATAATCCCATAAATTTACATTCTGCAACTTTGGTTAATTGTAATTTATTGATTAACTTACCTTACTTCACTCTGCAAATCATGGGCAATGCTTGGAATCCTGTCCAGGGATTTTTGGTTACTCTCTTTGTCACAGTCACCTAATTTAGGAAAATGAAAAAATATCTTATTAAAGAGCAAAAGAAATAAAACCCACAATGAAAGTATTTTGAAGTAGAATATAACTGATTGCCATACACTATGAACTGTAGTTTTATGAAAATTCCATGAATTTCTAGTGAAAAACCCATGAATACTGCAAAATGAAAATTCATGGGGTTATTTCAAGCCCTAAATTTTCCATGAATTAGGGGGAATTTTTTTCATGACCCATGAATTTCTTTTAAGTCTACTTTCATGACCCATGAACTTCCCCTGAAAGTCACCAGAATGAATTCCATGACCCATTAATTTCTTTAAAAGCCAACTTTCATGACCCATGAATTTCTTTAAGTCTACTTTCATTACCCATGAATTTCCCCTAAAAGTCACCAGAATGAATTCCATGACTCATTAATTTCTTTAAAAGCCTACTTTCATGACCTATGAATTTCTTTAGGTCTACTTTCATGACCCATTAATTTCTTTTACTCTACTTTCATGACCCATGAATTTCTTTAAGTCTACTTTCATGAACCATGAATTTCTTGTACTCTTCTTTCATGACCCATGAATAGGCCATTTTACATTTGTGTACTTAGTTGCCAAGCCTTTGATTCAGAGTGATGCTGAAGGTAACCTTGTTGTGATAGAGACCTGTATCAACTTAGCATGATAACAAAGTGATTAACATTTGAAAGGCAGCAAGTTTGTATCATAACAAGGTCACCCCTAGCCTCACTCCCATTCAAAGGCTTGGCAACCAAGCACACAACTGTAAAATGGACTATTTCTTTAAGTCTACTTTCACAACCCATTAATTTCCCATGAGAGTCGCCAGAATGAATTCCATGACCCATTAATTTCTTTGAAAGCGTACTTTCATGACCCATAAATTTCTTTTAAGTCTACTTTCGTGACCTAATAGTTTCCTCAGAAAGTCACCAGAATTAATTTCACGCCCCATGAATGGCAATCAAATAATTCCAAGAAATTCTCAATATCTTGAATGTAAAAATTTTAAGACAAGGAGTAATTTTCAAGGCTTAAAACTTTGGTTCAATAAAAGGTATGCTATACAAAATGTACCAAGAGATAAACGTACATGTATAGATATGTTTATCATTAAATTTATTATTCAAACTAAGTTATAGTAATTCTTAACATAAATAGACATTCTTTAATAAAGTAGCAGTCAGTTTTGTTAACTGCTAATTGTCAATACAGATTTGCTTTCTACCCTCAAAGGCCTCTAAGAGGCCTTTTCATTTAATATATGCACCCTCCTATTAAAGGCCTGGGATTTCTTAGGGGGAGGGGGTCAATGCTATATTTTTTCTTAGGGAGCTTGAACCATATTTCTTAGAGGGGTCGCCATAAAGTACCCTTGACAGAAATTCTCATGAGTAGTTTCTGAAGGGGTTCAATTGGTTTGCTTGATAGCTACATAAAATTCTAAAGGGGGTTAAAAAATTATCATTAAATAAGAATAGCGTCTATTGTGTTATACCTCATTCTTCAAAGCCTCCCGACATATGTAAATGATGTGGACAGGTATTCTGAAGTTGCTCAAATTTCTTTTCTGAAGGGGTGTTACAGGAAAGCCTTCAATAGGGGGGGGGGTGCGGATTTTAAATGGAATGGCCCCTTGGATTCCATAATCGTAAAAGTTTTGATTGTGATGCAAAATGTCTCATGTCCACAGATCAGTGCCAAAGTCATAAAACATAAACATAATCATAAACGTGGGAACGCTTTGGAAAGTGCACATCTATTTGAAGGCGAGAATTCCAATGCACCATAGTCACTTTCTTCTCTTGTACAAATGTTTCTTCGTTGAGACAAACCTGACTCTGTTGGCAACGCTGCTAGTTCAGTAGAAGCGAAGGGCTCGCGTCAGGGTTTTGAGTCTTTGTTTCCTCGGTAACTTTTGGCCACGAATCGTTCACTCGTAGTACGTTCGATTCTTCTCGATTGTTTCTAAATAGAGTGAGTCCACATTATTATTTATATCATCTTCAAAACATCGTCCAAATGCAGGGCTCGGGTCGCAGAAGTCAGCAACTGTGGCGCGCTTCTGTTGAGACTGCAATCAGGTAAGCCAGCGGATTCTATTTAATAGCCAATAACAATTCCCAAAATGTCCACGTGATCATACTGGTGATAGGAAACAATGAAAACTCCCTTTGGCGCTCAGCTTTGAAAGGAACTTTTTATCGGTTGATTGTTCGTGGTCATGCATGTGATTTACTTAATCAACGTCTCTAAAGATGGGTTTTACTGTTGTTCAAAGAGAAAACAAGAACAGCAGGAGTAATCGTTGGCACCGTGGAGTTAAAAGAAGGGACAACAGTTCACATACTATGGACCTTTAGCATCGCGTTTACTGCAAAAGGCAAACGGCTGCTAGCGGTTTGAGGTTTCCCATTCTTTGTTTTGAACCACGTGACAAAAATTCTCTACGTCATACGCGGCCGCCATGTTGGGGGATAACTAAGCTTTCAAAATGGCTTCTTCCGAAAGCGTGCCCGATGTGAACCTTCAGTATTTGGATTACTTTGTGGGTCTAGAGGGTCCAACGAAGTCAAGGTACCACGAAAAAATAACTTTTTAAGGCTTCGATCGATATGCGTTGAGAAAAAGTGATTTCTCCGAAAACATCGAGCTCCTTCTGAACGTTCAATAAATATCCAGATATAATTTGTGAACTACTTACACAAACCCAAATGAAGTTGTTGTGTCCGCCAGAGTTAGTCACGGTAGTGTATTTTTTTTCTGATGACCTCGGACAGAAGCAAACAGAGCAAAATAAAGGACTCATTTTTTATCGACCTCGGCTAACAACTCTTGTTTTGCAAGGTAATTTGGTTATTTTAACTAAGTTGAAATTGTAAATTAGCCATCACAGAGTTAAAAGCTGACGTTTCGAGCGTTACCCTTTACCAGAGCGATCTTGTTGATCTTGACACGACAGCTGCAAGTTCAGAAGACATATCACTCATAGGACTCACATTAGCGAGCGATGTGGCATATTTCAAGGATCTAAATTTTTGGATTTAGAATTAAGACATTTCGTGTACCCTCACTTGGTGAATCGCTCACTGAGCCCGGGACATCCTACTTTGAACATGGTTTCTGGCAGAAAAATGTGGAACTGTAATTGCTTCCCGTTGCTTTTGCATGGCAGGGTTATGTGAAGGGTGGTCTCGTTGGGGCAGAGCTTTTTGCTGTGGAGGCTGGTATTAGAATTAGAGATTCTACCACATGCAAACAGGAAAAGAACAAATGGCTTCTCTCCAGTCATGTGAAAGAAATCCCCCATTACCTATAAGTGAAATGGATTTTACCTCTGCCTGAAGGAAGCATGAAATGATGGTGGAGAAACAGGTTACTCCTATGTCTAGTAGATCTAACCCTGGGATCCAACCAACCAGGACACCCACCCCAACTCCAGAAGAGCAGAAAACCATTTTTAGAAGTATTTCTGGCTGTACAGTAAAACCAGCAGTCTTGTCCCTTGTTGCACCTTTAAATGCTTTAAATGAGCAGTATACCAGTTGTAAACAAATGATAATGTGCCCAAGCCTTTGCCCAATAGCTTTGTTTTTTAGAGAAGTGTTTGCAGTTAGACTACATAGAGTTGTTGCAGCAGTGTCAACAAATATTGCTTGAGATTACACCTGATGATTGTCAAGCAGAAGCTTCAACCAGAAAGCAGTCACAAAATAAAGTTTGGTACCAAATGGCAGGCAGGCAGGCAGGCCAGGTCATATTACTGCTTCCAATCTAAAAACTGCTTGCAAAACAAATACAGCTAAGTCTGCTAAGAGTCTTGTCAAGTCCATATGCTACCCTGAAGCCCATAAGTTTTTAACTGCAGCCACATGGTGGGGTTGTGAAAACGAGGGTAGGGCTCGCAAAGCTTACAAGATAGATATGAATCGATTCCATGAGTCTTTGACAATTTCTGAGTGTGGTTTCAATACTGATCCAAAGTGGCCATACTTAGGAGCTTCTCCTGATGGGAATATTGACTGCAAATGCTGTGGGATGGGTGTGTGTGAAATAACATGTCTATATGCACACAAGGATTCCACAATCACTGAGGCTGCTGGCCAAAACAACTTTTGTTTAAAGAAAGATGAGTTTGGTAAAGTTCATCTTGACAAATGTTATGCCTACTACCAAGTTCAGGCCCAGATCTGTATCTGTGGGGATGAATATTGTGATTTTGTGGTGTGAACAAAAATGGATCTCTTTGTGCAGAAATTCTTCCTGGCCAAGAGTTTTGGGAAGATGCACTCTCTGTTTCCTCTGATTTCTTCAGCAAGTGCATTTTGCATAAAATTGTTGGGAAGTAATATACATGCCCAGGGTGTGAAGCTCTAACCATTCCACCTTCATCAACATCATCTGGTGATGAAGAGGAAGGGCTGTGATGCTATTGTCAACAAGATTTGGAGGACAGCACATTAATTGGCTGTGACAATGATTTGTTCAAGATAAAATGGAATCATATGTCATGTTTGAAGTTGAAAGAAGAGCCTTTAGGAGACTGGATCTGTCCAACTTTTTATTGAAAAAATTAACTGAGCAATCATGGTTGAAATGTCAAGGTTATTCAATTGTACCACAATCACCAAAATATTACTTTGGGGGTGCTCCTTTCTTTGTCAAAATGCTAACTGAACATTATGGTTGTTTGTCATATAGGTATCTATTAATGACTAGCATCTGTGCATGACACATACTAAACAAATGTTGCTTGTCAATGGTGTACCTTAAAGCTGTGTTTTTGTCAACTTGAGAATAACTGAAGTTCTTTAATGACAAATTATGGCTAGCATTAACTACATCAGTTCTCTAAGGCCTTTAGATGAAAAATTGTGCATAAAGTACCTGGAATCAAACTGGTTTTAAGTTCACCTTGATCAAATGGTACAATGGACTCTGTTAAATTGGTGACTGCATAGCACACTATGGCAGCTTTGTCAATAGGAGCCAGAGACTCGCCTGGTTTTGCCTTTAACAACGAAACGATACCGGCTTCCGAAAAGTATGTGCATGGTTATCCCCCAGTTTGCGTTTGTAGTGTCTAAAAATGAAGAAGTATGCCACAAAAGGCAGCCACGAAGGCGAACAACAACAGTACACACAGTACACGTTTCTTTTATAATCTTCCCGTGCTCACACTCTCCCGGATGTATACTTTTACATAAACAACCGCTGTCCTAGTATACTACATTCCCTCTCTTTCTTCGCTTAGATGGTTGACCTCGAAAGACAGAAACATTACAAACTTCCACTTTGTTTAGACACCGTAAAAGTTCAATTCGATTCCGAATGTTCAAGACAAAAATCACGCTGAACATAAACATAGCCTTGGCCGTTCAGCTTATAAAACAACGTTTCAATGTCACTCATGTAATAACAACGAACAGTAATATGAAAATGCCAATGTCACTAGTTTTAGTACAGAACGTAGTCACTCAGAGCCTTTGGACGGCTCGTAATTCTGCCGGATCTTCTCACATGCTGCTCAGCTGTAGGTACAGTAGAAGGTACATCTTCTGGTGGTGATTCAGCCATTGGTACTTGATCCTCTGCCACAGGTGGCGTCTCAAATGACTTAGGTTCAGTCCGTGGTTTAGCGTCCTGTTGTGGCGTTTCCTGTTCTTCTAGATCTGGCATATTAAAGGACTTAATATGCTGAAGGCTGCGTTTGTACTGGACACCTTGAGGCGATCGCAACACCACCTGGTCCCCATAACGAGATATCACCTGATATGGTTCCTTCTCATAGCAAGGTGACAGCTTATTTTCTTTCTTCTTCTCAAGCAGAACACTGTCTCCTTCTTTCACATTTCGATCTCTGGCATGGAACTTCTTGTCCACATAGTCCTTGTTCAACTGCTTTCTCTGATTGTCCCGATCACGAACGGCTTGGTCGCTCACTTCTACCTCCTCCTCTTCAACATTGACTAGCTCAGGCATTTTAGTTGTCAGCTTTCTCCTAAACAATAACTCGGCGGGACTCTTTCCTGTGGTTGAATGTGGCGTGGACCTGTATGCCAAAAGGAACCTGTTTAGCTCCTCTCTCCAGTTCTTTCCTTCTGCATGGGCTGCTCTCATGGACTTCAGAAGCGACCTGTTTTGCCTCTCTACCTCACCATTAGCTCTTGGCCATAGAGGTGTTGTGTAATGGTGATCAATCCCCATTTCATTCAGGTAATCTTCTACTTCTTTAGATACAAGATTTGAGCCATTGTCGGTACGCAGACCTTTAGGCAACCCATGTCTTGCAAATTGGGCATTCAAGCAATGAATGATGGTTTTGCTGGAAGTTGTTCGGATAACATCAACCTCTATCCACCGGCTGTAATAATCAACGAGAACTAACAAATGTTCCCCAGAAGGTAACGGACCCATTAGATCCACAGCTACTTCTTCCCATGGTTGGTTGGGTAACGGTGTTGACTTCAATGGTGGGGGTGGAACGTTCTTTGTAACCATCTGGCACCCGTAACACTCTGCACATCTTTTCTCGGCATCACGATCCATAGCAGGCCACCAGACTTCTGTTCTAAGTCTCTCCTTTGTCTTTGTGACTCCTTGGTGCCCCTCGTGTGCCAAACTAACGACTCTCTTGCGAAGTGCTTGGGGTATAACAATTCTTGTCCCCCGGAGAATTACATGGCCAATAAAAGTCAACTCATTGCGCACTGGCAAATACTGCTTTGGGGCATTGTCCCATTTCCCTTCGATGAGACAATTCCTGAGTGCTTGCAACTCAGAGTCTTGTGCTGAGACTTGTTCAATCTCTTTGATTCTCAATGCAGCAGGGACAGCATGTAGAGCTATCGCGCGTACATATCCATCATCTTCCGCGGAATTGTCTGAAGCAGGTATCTTCGTC